>NC_056747.1:1257075494-1257350494 GCF_019279795.1 Protopterus annectens
TTTTCATGTAAGGAGTTTCAAAAAAAGTGGCCATATGCTACCTTATTCTGATGCCCATGATCTCTCTCAATTGAGTCATTGGAGCCTCCACTCAAAATCCAAGTTGGATCCAAAGCCATCTGGCTCCAAGGTTTCTTCAGCATCCTTTAAAATGTATTTAGATCAGTTCTTTGGCTCTGAAGGTGTTTCCTCTGGTGAAATACTGCATTTATAGATCCAGCTCCTAGGGTCCTGCCTCCCTTCCTTGAGATAGTGGTCAAAGTTTCCATCTATTGCCTTCCAGGTATTTCGCCGAAGCAGACTTGAATAAAATGAAGATATCCTATTCCTATGTTGCTGTATTCTTGTGGGATTTCTTGTCCTCGTGCAACTTGTACGTTGGCTCCTATACAAAAGCTTCAGCTTGGCTGTTGCAGCTGTGTGGGACGTCACATGTAAGGCCATAAACCAGGAGCCTTAAATGTGACGTCTGAATGCACAATCCTGTTTACTTTTCTGGTGCAGACCGCATCGTGTTTGCTCCTTCACATCAAACATCTTAGTTAAGTAACCCATTGGGTTTTTTTCATATCTGATATTGCTTAGGCACTTGCTTGTTGTAGCAATTTATAGCCAATGTCAGAAAAAAGGGTAAATGCCAATGCGGGTGCCAGATACCCTGTAAAGACTCCCATGATCAGTGTGTGTTTTGCTTAGGCTGGTAGCATGACCATTCCACTTGCTCCATTTTTCAGTCGTTTGTGCCGAAGACCCTATGTAGCAGTCTAGCCGAACTTCACCTCTTAGAAAACCAGCGCCTTAAGTAGTTGACCTTAAGAATGGATCCCGCCCCATCCTCCACAGCTCTACTTTGCTCAGCCCTAGGCCTGCTTCAGCCTCTTCCCTACTGACACCTAAGGTTGGAGAAGAGCATGATGCATCCTTTCTCCTCTGAGGACTCCATATCTTAAACCTCCCAAATTGCTTCACCCCATGAGTATTCTCCTGATGAGGAATCTGTAGAGGGAGATTCACCCCCCTGAGGATATCACTTTTGGTGAGACGGTTGTCAAAATGAGACTACTTCAAATGGGATACCTCTCAAATGTCTGATGCCCAAAAGAGGTATTTTGAGCTTCAAGTAGAATACCCCCTTCTGCTGTTCCACCAGTGCTGCCTGGATGCCTTTAATTCTGCACCCAAGTCTCCAGACTCAACAGCCACCTGCCCCCAAGTGACCAGATCACTTTTACAAGGTGACTGACTGCAGACAGTCAAACCACCGTTGGCAGAACCAGCAGTGATTGCCACCTGCCAGGATAAGCAATCTAGTCTCCTTCCCTCCTCACTCCTACCCACTGATGAACAAATCTATGGATAGGCTTGGTAAGGACTACACCTCCACTTGCGTCTGACAGTTAATGGCTCTGAAAAGCTCATCTGACTAAATATGCTCTGGACTGGGTGTCTCAAGCCTCTTCCATGCTGGCCACTATCCCTGACTGCCCCATTAAGGCTGACATCAACAAACTCTCTGGCTACACAAGTGGCCAGAGACACTATTAGATGCAGCTATGATGCTGCAGAAGCATCTGCTTGTTCTGCAGTATCTGCCTCTGTCCTTAGGAGATATTGGCTGAGACTTCCAAATCTCCCAGAAGAATAAGTCAAAGTTCTTGGATTTCCCCTGGACTGTGTTTTCCTTTTTTTGAAAACAGTCTGCAGATGTTGAGAATCTGCAATAAAAATTGCAGGACCCAAAACATTTATCTGTGTCCCTCATTCAAGTACTACAGAAACTGTCCAGCTAAAGCCACCCTTGTAAGGCGAAACCCAGCCCAGTTGGGTACTTCCTTTTCATGATCCAGAAGAGGTGCTAGAAGGCGCACCACTTAAGACCTGCTGCCCTGTATCTTCAACCTAGACTGCTTTTTCAGGACAGATGAGGCCCCAACAATGTGACAGCCTTGCCCCCCTACCACTGTCGGCATGCCTTTCCAACTGCCTCCCCTCATGGGAAACCATAATCTTGGAGTAATGGGTACCAACTATAATACAAGGGATATTTCCTCTCCTAGAAAGAAAAAACACCCATGAGAGGCATCCCTTTCCCTCCAAAAAAAAAAAAGCATCTCCTTCCACAGGTTCTGACATATCTGCTGAAGCTGGGTACCATGGAGCCTGTCCCTTCAGGACAGGAAAGAAAAGGTTTCTACTCCAATCTCTCCCTGGTTCCCAAGAAAGACTGCCCTTGGAGAATCATCTTAGATCTCTCCTTAAATCTTTACCTTCAGGTGCCCACCTTTAAAATGCTGTTAATTCCAATTCTGCGTTCTCTCATACCAGCCAAAGGCCTTAATGACCACCTTGGACCTAAAGGATGCCTACCTACACATACCCATCAAAACTTCTCACAGCTTTCTATATTTCTCTGGGCCCTACTCTCATTTACATTTTACTGCTTTGCCCTTTGGTTTGTCCCCCCACCCTGTGTTCAGAAAATGCCTGGCCCCAGCCATTGCCTTCTGCCGAACTCGGGTAATTAAGATTTACCCCTATCTAGACATCCTAATAATGGCAAAGTCCAAAGATACCCCCTCAAATCATCTGCACTTCACCATGTCCCTCTTACAAGTCTAGAGTTCACCCTCAACCTTCCAATGTCATCCTTGAACCCAGACCAGGACATGATTTTTCTGGGTTGCAGAAACCAAACAGAATGAAGGCTTTCCGCAAATGTCCTATCCCTGACTTCCCACTTCAAAAGAGCTGCTACAGACACTGGCAATAACTGCAAGGCAATTCCTTTGACTCCTGGGCTTAATGGCGGCAACTATTCCTATGTTCCCACTGGCCAGAATGAATATGCGCAAGCTACAGTGGTACCTCAGAAACCTTTGGTCCCAGCAACAGAATTACTTGGAGCAAGTAATCCCCCTCCCTTATGTAAAGAGGTCAGCTGGTGGATCCAAGTCCAACTAAACCTGGGGCTTCCACTCCCACCCACCAACCAAGGTAATGCATACAGATTCCGGATGGGGAGCAACACTTGCATCTTACAGGATTCAAGCAACTTGGCAATGTTGTACCTCAAACAGGAGGGGACAAAGGCCTATCAGCTGTGCAGACTAGCCCTGCTGATATGGGATCTAGCCTCTCACCACAACTTGTCCCCGCAGGCAACCAACATTCTCTCGCACGACAAGCAAGCAGATTGTTTAAGCAGGACATCCTTTCCACAACACGAATGGATGCTGGACAGGACTGTCTTAAATATTGTCCACGGGAGGGGCATTCCTCAGACATGTTCGCCTCCCCCAGAACAGGCAGCTGCAGACCTTGTGCTCAAAGACCTACTCCCCTCTAGCCTGAAGAGTAGACTTTCAACATCTCTTGGGAGGGGAAGTTTCTTTACCCCCACCCCCCCACCCCACTTCCCACTGATTCAGAAAGTCCTCCTGGAAGTCAGAGAAATCTTGACGCTCTACTGGCCAAGGCAGCACTGGTTCCCCCTACTTCACAATCTAGCCAAGGGCAATCACTACAATTTACCCTACAAGGTGGACCTCCTGACACAAGAAACGGGAACTCTCATCCACCCACACTTGCAGATGTTGTCCCTGGCACTGTGGGTGATAAACTTTTGATTCCATTTGGACACTCCTACTCAGGACGTGCCATCAGTCCTGAGGGAAGCCAGGAAACCTACAATAAGAATCATAATTAGCTAAATGGGAGGATTTACTAAGTGGTGTCTAGACGAGGGAAGGGACCCTTGCATTGCTGACCCCCTAGTTTTTGTCCACTGATTAAAAGTGGACTTTCTGTTCGGTGAAAGTACACTTCCACTGTCAGCCTGCTTTCCTTGACCCTCCCTTGCTAGCCAGGTTTGATGTAAAACTCTTCCTTAAAGGGGTGTTGCACATTATACTTCCAAAAAAGCCTGTCCCTCTTTCCTGGGACTTTAACTTCATCCCATACCAAACACCCATTTGAACCTGCTGTGACTGCTTCCCTTCAGATGTGTATATGAAAAACAGTCCTAGTGGCTATCACTTCGGCCAGAAGGGTTTCAGAGCTGCAAGTCTTAATGGCTTGCCCACCCTATACCACTCACCACAAAGACAGGGTAACCGTAAGAACTAACCCCTCTCAGCCAGAAGGGTTTCAGAGCTTCAAGTCTTAATGGCTTGCCCACCCTATACCACTCACCACAGACAGGGTAACTGTAAGAACTAACCCCTCCTTCACGCCCAAGGTGGTCAATGATTTGTAATTAAACCAATCTGTCCACCTTCCCACTTTCTTTCCCTCTCCCACCAATTAAGAGAAGAGGATACTTCACTCCTGTATGTACACAGACTAAGTTTATCTAAAAACCAAATCCATTAGGAAATCAAAACTCTCATTCTTTCCCAGAGCATTGGGCAAGGCAGTCTCCAAACCATCACATGTTGGATCAGGAAAGCTATCTGTCTTTGCTACCTCCACCATAGGAAAAATCCCCCAGTGGGAGTAAAAGCCCATTCCACCAGGGCAATGGCCACCTCCAAGGTTTTCCTAAAAGGTCTTGACATGGCTCCGGTTATAGAAGCAGCCACATGGCCCACTATCCACACTTTCACCAAACACTACAAGCTAGACCAGGTCTTCAGAGCATGTGCAGGATTCACCAGGGTAATTCTACAGGGCTTTGTAGAATCTTTTGCATTCACCACCCTTTCATCCATCTAAGCTGTGGTACACTACCACAACAAGAATACTGCAACATAGGAATAGGATATAGAATAGTTGTGTAAAATCTTACCATAATCGTAGATGTCCTCTTCCATGTTGCAGCATTCCTTTCCACCCACCAATAACCCCCTTATTCTTTCATCCCAGCATGTCTCTAGGTCCTAATTTTACACCTTTCACCCTGGACCTGTCAATACTACAGAAGGACCCCAGGGTCCCATACCCAATTCCACTGGCTCCTCCTCCTGCTGGGCCTTCTACTCTGACTGCTGAGCTTCAAGTTCTGAGGATTGTGTGGTTCTGTATAGGAGCAGACTTATGAGTTGCCTGAGGGCAGGAAATCCCACAACAAGAATACCACAACATGGAAAAGGACATCTATGGTTATGGTATTTTACACAACTATTTTCTGTTTGTGCCGATACTGATTGGAGGAGATGTTCATCGTGCATACAGCTGCACTCATAACGGATGGGTTTTCCTGCAGTCAGGCGGGTTATCGGTCGGCCGAATTCCAAAGTCTAGGTCCGGCGTCGGATGTTGTCGCTTCTTCCCTGACGTCAGTGCGACAGGGGTATAAAAGAACCAGCCAACGCCATTTTCTTCAGTCTTTCTTGCCGCGCGGTGCCCAAAGCAGAAGCAGTTCGCAAGTGCCAGTCGGCCAGCTCCTGAGATTACGAATATTTTTCAACCAATGTCTTCTTGAAAGCTAAGTACCCCGTTGGGGAAACTTTTCTTGCCTCTGACAGATGTCAGACAGTTAATTGCATTTCATGTGGGAAGGAGATACCGCATAAGGATTTTCATTCCCTCTGTATTCCTTGCTTAGGCCCAGACCACGACGTCTCGGCCTATCATTTTTGTGCTACATTCAACAGACGCACTAAGCGTCGAGCGGAGTTCGCCCAACACTATTTTGGCAAAAAGTTTAATTACATTATGTCGTTGGATACTCCGACTCCAGTTTTGAGTAAGACGCAAAGATAAGGACTGACGTACGAGGTCCGCGACTTCTATAGACACCACGCTAAAGCAGACTACGGGTGTTCCGGTTCTCAGTGAGGCGCCTACACAGCCCCTGACTACCGATGACACTTCATTGGCGGTGTCTTCTGTGCCCGAGGTTGCAGGCTCTTCGGCCCATACCCAGACTACAGATACCGAAGCCACTCTTGGCGGAGAAACTCAGAGTTTAGACGGGCCTGCCACTTCTCAAGGTGTCTTCAGGCTGCCTTCATTTTCCATCAAGGCTTTCACTAAGTCTAAAGCAGCCATGCATACTAAAAGACAAGCTCCACAGGGCCTTTCTCAAGGCCCCATGCCTAAAAAGCAGATGCTCAAAATGGCTGAGGATTTGATTACTCTTATCAGGGGTTCTCAACCCCCCTTGGACGAAAGCCCCAGAGTGGAGGAAGAATACCCTTCCTCGGACCAGGCCTCCATTACTTCAGAACATTCTGAAGACCAGTAACATTCATAATCCCCTTTTGAAGATTCTGATGCAGAGGAGTCCATTCCCTCTGTCTCCCACCCTGAGGATTACTCTCTTGGGGAAACCTTACATACCTTGAGGGAACACTTCCACTGGGAAGGCCAAGAGTACTCAGACTCCAAGAAAAGGCTTAGGGATTTCCTCTTGCTCCCTCAGCACAGGCCTCTGGCTATACCTCCGGTCTTAGACATACTAGATGATGTGTATTCGGAGGCCAGCCTTAACCCAGATTCATTACCTCCAGCTCCAGTCAAGCCTGACGGGTATTACCAGGTTCCTGATTCACACCAATTCCTATACAAAAGCCATGCGGCTGACCCAGAAACTATTTCACAGGGTCCCAAGGGAATTGAGGCCTCCACTGCTAAAAATCCATTACCTTCAGAGAGAGATTCCAGAGCTTTAGAAAGGTGGGAGGAAAAGGTATACACCTCTGCCACCTTAACCATGAGGGCATTAAACTGTCAGTTCCATATGTTAAAGTACCAACAGTTTCTGTTATCACAGTTGAAAAGCAAAATGTCACAACCTGAACAACCAGACTTGAAGGAGTTGCAGAATTTGTTGCATAGTGCAGAGCAAGTGGGTAAACATACCTTGCAATGTGGTTTTGATGCTTTAGAGGCCTCATGTAGAGCTGCTGTTACAGGATCAGTCATACGTAGACATGCTTGGCTCAGAGCAAACCTTGCCAGATCATGTCAAAGCTAAATTACTAGATGCACCTCTTCAAAAAGATGTATTGTTTGGTGTTAAAGCTGAGGAGGTAGTAAAGAAAATGGAGGAAAAGGCAAAATCAATGCAAACAGTGAAAGATTTCCTACAGGTACAACCTCCACGTTTCAGTAGAAATTGGCCTTCAAAAAATTGGTCCTTTCCAGCCACTGACAGACCCCCAAAGAGGTAGACACAGGCGCCCTAGGGGTAGAGGGCAATCTCAAGGATCATTGAGGCAGACAATGGCAAGCACCTACACAGAGGTGGTGAGGGTAGTTCACAGCCATTCCGAAAGCAGAACCAATGACTTCCCCTTTGCATGCCAAGCAAGGCTCAAATGGCAGCACCTTTAGGCGGAAAACTGGCATTTTCGAAAAATTGGCATATTGTCACAAAAGACAAATGGATCCTGGACATTATAGACAGAGGCTACAGATTCCACTTTCACACCCTTCCAAAAATGAGAGGCATGCCAAACCTGCCACACAAAGGGCAGAGGCACAAAAACAAATTTCAGATCTCATGGACATGAAAGCTATTCAAGAGGTACCTGCACAAGAACAGGGTCAAGGTTTTTATTCCAGACCCTTCCTGGTACCAAGGAAGGGCAAAGATTGGAGACCTATTTTGGACCTATCTATCCTAAACACATTTTTACTTGTGCCAAAATTCAAGATGCTCACATTACAGCAGCTTCTTCCCATGCTGGGCAAGGAGTCTTGGCTGGTAACATTTGACCTCAAGGAGGCATACCTGCATGTCCCAATCGGACAAGATTGCAGAAGATACCTCAGATTTCTTGCAGGTTCAACCCATTATCAATCTGCATTGCCCATTGGCTTATCTACTGCGCCAAGAGTGTTCACGAAATGCCTGGCATCAGTAATTGCCTACTGCAGACTTCAAGGGATACAAATATACCCATATTTGGACGACTGCCTGATCCAAGCGGACAGCAAGCACATACTTCTGGAACATCTGGCGTCTGTAATAATGTTGAATTCTCTGGGATACACAGTCAACAAAGAAATCGTGGCTAATACCCTCTCAAACAGTATTTTTCCTGGGTGCCAGCTTGAATACAAATACCCAGATGGCCTACCTCACGCCAGAGAAACAAGGGCAACTAACTCAATACTTCAGAAAACTGGCAACCTTCACCAGGCTGACTGCAAGGAAAATCCTGCAGGCTATGGGATTCATGGCATCTTGCATCTTGCTAATCCCATGTGCAAAGCTGCATATGAGGAAACTTCAATGGTACCTAAAAAAAACCTATGGTCTCAACACAGCCACAGTTTGGAAACAATTATACCGCTGATTCCATGTCTTCAAAAGGAATTTCTGTGGTGGGCTCAAGCATGCCAAAGAAACACAGGTCTCCCATTCTGCAAGCCTCAAGCAAATCAAGTCATCACAACAGACGCCTCGGACTACGCCTGGGGGGTGCACATGACAGATCGGTGCATTCAGGGCAAATGGTCCCAAAAAGAAAAGCACCTACACATCAATCAGAAAGGAAATGCTAGCAGTAATAAATGCTATTATGGCTTTCAAAGACCTACTGCATCCAGGCCAGCTATTGATAAGGACAGACAACACCACAGTGATGTGGTACATAAACAGGGAGGAACCCATTCATATCCCCTATGCAGGCTAGCCATGTCTCTTTGGAACATGGCTCTGGAATTACAAATCGAACTTCAAGCACAGTACCTGCCAGGTAAGGAAAACGCTCTGGCAGACAACCTAAGTAGAAATATGACTGATCCACTCGAATGGAAGTTGCATCCTCAAGTTTTTACAAAGATAATTCAAGCATGGGGAAGGCCAGACATAAATCTCTTTGCCACCCACAGAAATCACCAATTGACAATTCTGCTCAGGGACCTTTCATCCACAGGCCTGGAAAGTGGACGCACTTTGTTGGATAACAATGACAGTTTATGCCTTTCCACCTCTTCCTCTGCTGCCCAAAGTTCTGTTAAAAACCAGAGCAGACGGACCAAAGATGATTCTCATTGCTCCAGATTGGCCAAGACAACACTGGTACCCACTCCTGAGGAGCCTGACGCATTCCCCACCATGGATCCTGCCTCTAATGCCTACTGACTCAGCACAACTTCAAAACTCTTCAGTCAGCTGAAAAAACACAATCTAGCCGCATGGAAGATTCCTTAAATTCACAACAGACCCTACTCTCCAAGGAGGTGCAGGATGTCATTTTGGAGGCCAGAAGGCCTTCTACTAGAAAAGCCTACTCCGCAAAATGGAAACTGTTTTGTGCCTGGAATCAGAAAAAGGGTCAGAATCCTGGAATACTGAATTTACCTCAAATATTAAAGTACCTAGCTGAGATGCTAAGCAGTGGACTTTCTCCTCCATCAAAATCCATGCCTCCGCCATTTCTGCAGAATACAACACTGATCCTCCTTTATTCTCTCACCCCCTCTTAAGACAGTTCCTCAGAGGGGCTAAGAATATAAAACCCCCAAGGAAACAATCAGTACCTGCTTGGGACCTCAATTTCATTCTAGAAAAACTGACCTTGCCTCCTTTTGAGCCAGCTGCTTCAACAGAACTGCAATATTTGTCCTGGAAAACAGCCTTCCTTCTGGCTATCACCTCAGCTCGCAGGGTTTCGGAACTACAAGCCCTCATGGCTGTGCAGCCTTTCATCATTTTCCATCAGGACAGAGTTTCCTTACGAACCAATCCTTCCTTTATGCCAAAGGTAGTATCCAGGGTAGCCTTGAATCAGGCTATCCATGTACCTACCTTTTACCCTAATCCTCAAAACAAAGGGGAGAGACTACTACATTCATTGGACGTTCACAGACCGCTACGTTATTGGACAGAACAAAGCCTTTCAGAAAATCAGAGCAACTCTGTGTCCTATGCTACAGGAGCTCAAGGGAAGCCTATTTCCAAACAGACAATCTCAAAATGGATAGCCCACTGCATACGTTTTTGTTACTCTCCATGGTAAAACTGTACCTGCAGGCATCAGATCTCACTCCACAAGGGCCACAGCTACCTCTGCAGCTTTCCTCCAGGGGGGTTCCTACCAAAGATATTTTGGAAGCAGCCACTTGGAGTTCTGTACATACTTTCTCCAAGCACTATCACCTACCATTATACTCCAAATCTAGAGCAGGATTTGCCACTGCAGTCTTGCAGGGCATCCTGGCTCCTCCTAGTTCCACCTAGTGCCTACCACCCCCTTTTTTAGCTTTGGGATTCTACCCATTTGTTTTGACTGCAGCTGTATGCACGATGAACATAGTACAGTTTTGTACCTACCATAAATGTAGATGTTAGAGTGCTAATACAGCTGCAGTCCAAGTTTCCCTCCCTCCTTCCCCTCTTGGGACAGGCCTAATGGCTAACACCTCCTCATACAACCTGATTGGGGTATTCTTTTATGGTGTATTTGCAACTACTGTGTTTTGATTATATTGCATTATTACATAAATTTATGTATTGCCTTCCTTCTGGGGGCACCTGACATCTGGGGCAAGAAAAACTGAAGAAAATGGCGTCGGCTGGTTCTTTTATACCCCTGTCGCACTGACGTCAGGGAAGAAGCGACTACATCCGACGCTGGACCTAGACTTTGGAATTCAGCCGACCGAGGACCTGCCTGACGGCAGGAAACCCCATCTTTTATGACTGCGGCTGTATTAGCACCCTAACATCTACATTTATGGTAGGTACCAAACTGTACTTTCTGGTTCTGACCCTTTTGGCTTAGGAAGTCTTCACTGGCTGCTTCTATTAAACATTTAATTTTGGAGTCCTTTGATCAGAGTTTGCGAAGACTGGTTGAGATCGGAGTACTGGTGTAGTTGAAGCCTGAGCATTCAAACATTTGGATCCAAGTTCGGAGCAGAGTAGCTGTATGAGCTGGCGTGCCCTAGTTGGATCAGAGGTGTTGGAGTAGACTGAAGTTTTTGAAGCCATCTCTGCACCTCTTAGCCTCAGCCCTGCACAGCTCTGTTCTGGCTTCTGCCTTGGGTGGATTGCTTTTGGGACAGATGGAGCTGATGGCACAGAAGCATGGCTTTTCTTTCTGCTTCCCCTTCTCCAGGATAGTCTGCCTTTGCAGTAGGGGAGAGTTTTCTGCTTGAGGGGCGACAGGATGGTCTCTTCCCGTTGGATCTTCAACATCCTGTGTGAATCTGTAGCAAGACCCTCAACAATTGACTACACAGCCAATCTAACCCCTCCAGACTACCTAGCAGGATATTACTCTCCTGCTTCCCTGGAACATCCCACTTAGTGCAAACAGACACTTGGATCCCCCTCAGTTTGTCAGAGTTAGATGAAGAGAAAGGATTCCCTAAACGTCCTGGTCTTCTGTTGCAGCATTTCCAACAAGGGAATTCCCTGCTGTAGGTGACTAGTCTAGCAGTACACAAGACTTCACTACTGTAGGGTTCATGGTACATTGCATGAATGCACGCACCATCTTTAGAACTTCTCTGCCACCAGATCCAAACGCCAGTTGCCAGTGCATGGTCTGACTGGTTTGCAATTCAGAAAGGTGCCCCATTGTGGGAATTTGCTATTGTCTGATTACGGCTCATGTAGTCCAAGAGGAGCAAGGGCCAATGTGGATGATAAATTCCACACAAGGATAGCCACCTCCAGTGCCTGTTCTGTGTAGGCCCAAACCACGACCACAAAAACTGCTGTACTTTTCGGGCATTGGTCCGAAAGACTAAGCCGATTATCCTCCCTAGCTGTCTACCTTGAGAATTGACTAAAGCTGCTAGAAAAAGGCTACGCCGGATCCTTGTGGCCGAAAGTCAGCTTTGAAGAAGGCTAAAAAGCAAAGGCCTGAACCTTCTGCTGCACCTGTGGATACAGACTCCTCTCAACATGGAGGACAGCCCTGGAGACTTGCCTGCTTCACATTTCAGATCTGCAGGCTGAACCTTATGTCCAAGTCAACTTGGATCCAAGCATTAGCACATGCAGAGGCAGAGCAGGTATGTTTGAGGAGAACCACAGCTCATGATTATGGAAGGTCCTAAGGGGGGGTTCCACATATCCTTGTTAAAGGACAATGGGATTCTATTAAATGCTCAACTTCTGTCCTTTCTCCCCATTTATTGTCCTGGTGTGAATAAACACAGCATTTTAAAGTTTTAAATTGACTTTCTCTTTACTAGAACAGTACCTTACTGTACTGTGGTGGTTTCACTTTCCAAAAACTTTATCCATCCTGGAAAAGTCTCCAATTCATTGTCTTCCAATGTCCCTGAATGCAGGTGGTTTTCTGGCAAATTCCCTCCCCAGACTGACATCACCATAACCGTCCTAAATACCCGCCCATGCTGTAAGTAGCTCCCTTGTCCTTCCCTCTACCCATACAGAAAGTAAAGGCTAGAAGAAAATAGTAAGAGTCAAGACTCCTGCTGTGAATTATCAATCACAGCAGGCAACAGCTCGGGTTACCCTTGGCACTTTGATAGTCTGACAGTAAAAAGCACTTTGAAGGTCTGTTTTATGGCATTTGCCTTGGTCCTAGAACAGCATGAAATGTTGATTAAAAGTGAGACAGCAGTGTATTAATGTAAAATCAATGCAGTGACATGTGTTTTAAGAGAGGACTACATGATTTAACTTTTTACAGACCAGCACTGCATTGTGGGATACCTGAGGACGAAATCGGAATTACTTCAGGATGCCAGGCCCCATGTGGCCAGACTTGGAAATTACATAAAAAAATATTTACTCTGTTAATAGTCCCAGAGTGGTTAAAATGTAGGAGACACCAATCTGATAAAATAAACATGTTTTGAGTCTGTGGGTGCAGTTCTCTAACGAAGAGGTAGATTCTGACCTGATCTAATGTAGGCCTGTGGGGCCTTCCTATCCTACATAAAGCTGACTTGCATGGGAAAAAGAAACATGCATTTTCTCTGGTGATTGGCAGCAGTTCACACAACATTCAGTGCTCTTCTGTCACTTGGGCCTCCTTCAGGTTTTACAGCACCCCGCACACCCCAGTACCGGTCTCTCCACTTAAAAGAAACTAGGAAGGGATAAAATGTCTAGCAAAATTTCATCTTTCAAGTTGATTGTGTATATACTATTCCTATGCTTAACTGATAGGAGGCAATTTCCTCCAACTTGTCAAATCTCTGATAAAGCCACTGTTAAACCTTGCTAACTCCTTTTACTTTAGAGAGTTTGTGCAGTTATCATAATATTCAACCTATTCTATAATTTAGTATTTTCAAACTTTATAACTATTATAACAATACTCTAACATGTGAAGCTTTTCTCCCCAGGAGTCAACTGAAAAAGGACACATGGTGCCCAGTTGGACAATCCTGGCAAACAAAATAATCCAAGGAAGAGGCATCTTCCAGGGATGAGTCCCTGGCTTACTTTTTCTCAGATCCCTTCCCCCTTGTGTTATGCCTCCCCTGAAGAATGGAATGGTAAGACTCACCAGTGGAAGGCATGTTCTTTGTAGAGACCCTAGCTAAGATGAGCGACCAGATACTTGGGTGCTATCCCATTTAAACTGAAGTACAAAGATACTATGATCTATTACAGGTGTAATTACTTGTACAATCAGCTCACTCTCCTGTCTTGCCTGCCTTCCTCGATGCTTTTGCCTCTGCTTCATAGGCACCAGATTCACAGCCACCAAAGCCAGACTGCTTCTGCAAGGTCCCATAGGACTGAATTTCTCATAGGATGTCTTCCTGCAGGTCCTTCAGTAATTTGTGGCTTTTGACAAGCCATCAAAATGGCTTCTCTACTATCCTGTTACTATCGGATAAGGATAGCGTGGATCCTATATAGACTAGGCAAAGTGGTACACTTCTGCCACTCAACCATTCAGGGCCGTAAATTACCGAACACAATGACCAAATTCACTTCAGAACTTCTCCCATCTTTCACAGGTAAATGCAGGTGTACCAAAGTCAGAAAATTAAAACCTTGGCTAATTTGCTAGGTGCTTCTCTGGTAGCATGTCAATCTATAAAATGCAGCAGTGAAACTGCAAAGGTTTCTGCCAGAGCAGCTGCTTCTAGATCGGCAAGAGTTTCTTGGCTAAGACTTCAACCCTTACTGGAGGACAAATACCAAACTTGTGGATGTACCTGCTGGCGATTCTGCTTTGTTTGGACCTGTACCTGCTAACCTTTTTCAAATCCTTGCAGGAAAAGGGTTAAGGAACTGTTGGATTTGAAACAATTGTTTTCCCAGTACCCAAGTTCTGAAGAAATTAAGCTACGAAACAACCCAGAACAAAAAAATGATACGAGACCAGAAGAGCCTAGGGGACCCACTGGCAGCCCTTCCATCTGTTACCCTTTCCAGACCAGCTTTCCTATCCAATTTTTCCAGTGCCTCCCCCTATCCCTACCAGCCTGGGAAAACATGACCCAAGATGCGTGGGTACTCAGTTGTTCAAAAAGGGTCCTTCATTGTGTGGGATTAAATGCCTTTTTTCAGGGGCATCCCTCAACCTTCCAGGGAACAGCTTGTCTTTTTCCCAAAAGATGTTAAACTTATTGAACCAAGGGACCATTTAGTGTCAGCAAAAATCAAAGGATTTTATTCCAGGTTGTTACTGGTGCCCAGGAAGGAAGGTCCCTGTAGACCTGTCCTCTACGTGTCCCATCTGAACACCGCTAGTACCCACTTCCTGCATACTGACCCTCCAGACTCTCCATACATTCTGCCCCAAGCCTTCATTACACTGGATATTAGATTCACATCTGCACAGTCCCATCCATCACAACTACAGGAAGTTTACACTTTGTCATGGAATTTTCAGATGTCCTATTCCCATGTTTCAGTATACTGCATATGGGTTTACCCTTCAGTCTTTTGCACGTATGGCCAGTATCCAAAAGATCAGTCCTTCTGTGGTGCATGAAGTCTGACACAAGCGAGTTTTCACGGGCCATAACAGTGACGTCTGCACGCACCAGCCTCAGCTTTTCAGCTGCCAATCGTACACCAGGTGTTCCTGCTACCTCTGACATCTGATTAGTTTATCAGATAAGTACCCTGTTGGGTACCTGTAGTCCTAACATTTTAGTATTGCTTGTTCATGTCATCCAGTAAGGGTAAGTCAGTGTGGCTGCCAAATCTCTCATAAGAACACCCACAATAAGTGCCTTTTCTGCTTGGGATGGTCCCATGACCGTAAGGCCTGTCAGATTTGCCAGGCGTTCGTGCCTAAAACATTGCGTAGTCGCTTATATGCGCTTAATCTTCTTGAAAACAATCTGAAGCAGCTTGCGTTGCAGTTGGAGGGCTCCTCAGGTGTCTGCACAGAACCGCCAAAAAAAGGTCAGAACCTTACAGCCTTAGTCTGCTGCTGAGTCTCTGGCTGATCCCCCAACCTGTGGCTGACATCTCTCAGGATGCTGCACTATGCTTGGGCAGGTGCATGTCTGCAGAGAGTATTCTGGTGCCGATCGCAGTTTTTTTTTTTTTTTGGGGGGGGGGGGGTTGCATTTTCCGAGGAACCGTCTGAGCTATCAGAGCTTCTGCAATCTGCGGTTTCTAGACAGATGTCCACAGGCCGTCTTAAAACAGGGAAATCATTTCTCCCCCTACAAAAAGCATGCCTGATTGGCAAGCTTTGTCTGGCCTCAGTGCCATAAAGGCACTGAAAAGTCTCTAACCACTGCTGTTACTGGTCCAAACTCCTCTTCTGAGCCCTAGGCCTTCTACACCTGGCTGACTTGGAAAGAGGAAGTTTTTTTTATCACATTCCTCTGAGATCTTTCGTACAACGCGCAACTTTCCTCCGTTGAGATGTGGATCCCCAGAGGAAGAGTCTGTGGACCCTGTGAACCCTGACTCTCCAGCTGAAGACCTGACATTTAATGAGACAAGGATGAAGGACCAATTTAAATGAGAATAGAAATGACTGAGGTACAAAAGAGGTACTATGACCTCATTCAAATGGAAATCCCTAGTCCATCTACTGTTCCTCCTATTTTGCCTGCCTTTTTAGATTCCTTTTCTGCATCTCTGAATGCTGACTCCCAACCTCCTGCCCCATGCAGATCAGACAGGCTTTACAAAGTGCCTGACACTAAGCATATTTATTTTTATTTATTTTACATTTGTTGACCAGGAAATTTCAACTGGACCATCCTGACGCAATAGCTTCCAAACTCCTACATACCACCATTCCCCCAGCTGATAGACAGCAAAACAATGGAAAGGTTGGGGAAAATATAAAAGATGCATACCTCTGCCACCTTTCCCTTCAGAGCTGCAAACTACCAGAACCACATGGTCAAGTATACATTGTCCCTCTTAGTCTGCCGCCAAACACCTGGTAAATATTCCATACTCCCCTGCCAAAGCATCACTGTCCTTTCTCCTGGCTGTCTCCTCCCAGGTAGCCAGACAGTGTAGCTACGATGCTGCTGAATCTTTTGCTAGGTCAGCAGTATCTGCCTTGCACAGATGCTCTTGGCTTTGCCTACAACCTCTGCCAGATTTCAGGGCAAAGCTCAATGATTATCCTTTGGGTAATGCACTCTTTGGTTCTAAGGTGGCAGACCTTTTTATATCCCTGCAACAAAAGGGAAAAGTAGGACCTGAAGCATTTACTAGTTTCTCCTATCTGAGTTTCACAAACTATCCAACAAAACCCAGTTTATTAGAAAGCACTCCCACCCTGCTCTTTCAAGGCCTCATAATCCCACAAGGAAACGGCTCCCTCCAGCTTGATCATGCCCTCCCTCTAGCCAGAGGGCCACCTTTCAGGACAGGGCAGGTAGCATCTGACTACCTGCCCACCGCTGCCTCCTCCACCTTCTGTACCATGGTCCGCTTGCCTCAGTCTCCCTGTTTGGACCCATCTCACCTCACACAAGTGGGTCCCTGTCTATGCTTCTGGATATCCTCTCCCATAGGGCTAGGCATTCCTCAACCACCTGCTCAGCAACTGCACCTTTTGTGACTGGTAGTCCAGATTCTGTTAGATCAGGGCAGCATAGAGACAGCTCCCTCTACTGCAAAAGGAAGATTCCTAAACGTCCATACCTTCAAAATGCTAACTGCCAGCCCTTTTCTCTCATTATGCCACAAGGATTCCTGGCTACTTTAGATGTAAAGGATGTTTATCTCTACATCCCAATCAAGCCCTCCCACAGGAAAACTTGAGATTCTAGGTGGGTTCCTCACACTTGCAATTCTCTGCCTTGCCCTTTGGAGTCTCCACTGCACCCAGAGTCCTCAAATGCATGGCACCTGTGGCGACTCCCTGCAGGACAAAGGGAACACAGATATTCCCCTACTTCGACAACATGCTGATTCTGGCTGCCAGCCAAGAAACCCACCAAGGGCACACCGTTTGTGGCGGCCCTCCAATCACTGGGATTTCAGATAAACCTACCAAAAATCCCATCTTCAACCAGCACAATACATTGTATTCTTTTGGGTACAGGATCCACTAAGATCTCATGGAGGCATACCTACCCCCCACCAAAAGTGAGATGTTAGTGTTTCACTGTTTCAGTCATTACATTTGGGTTATCTGCTTGGAGTAGCACTCAGTCGGCCTGATTAACAAGTCTTGGGTCCTGTCGGTTGCTCTCTGACATGACGTCAGGTCGTCAGGGGTATAAAACATGCAGCCGACGCCATTACTCCAGTCTTTCTTGCCATGCAGTGCCCAAAGCAGAAGTAGTTCAAGTGCCAGTCTGCAGATTCCTGAAATTTTCATTTTCGAGTTTCAGAACCAAAATCCTCAACTAAAGCCAAGTACCCCGTTGGCGAGACTTCCTTACCGATGTCAGTAAAAGTTAATTGCATTACTTGTGAAAAGCAAATATCACAGATATTCATTCGTACTGTATTCCCTGCCTCGGCCCTGACCACGATGTACCTTGCTGTCGGTTTTGTGCTTTATTTAATCAGCGCACTATCAGTCTGTATATTTTCACCTCTAAATATTTTTGTTTGTTTAATTATACAGAAATGCCGGTTAGCCATCCGACTACTGGAATTCCAAAAAAACGCCAAGATAGACAGGCCACTGAGGTCCAAAACTGCCGATGCTTCTAAGCCAGTCTCCAGTTTGCCGGTAATCTGGTGCTTTCTCAGCCCCTGATACCTGCTATTTCTGATTTGCAGGCCTCTACTGAGACCCATTCGGAGGCCAGTATGCCACGAGATGCTTCAACTATGGAACCTGTGGTTGTCGCTACTTTGGATGGATCCAGAGCCGCTGTGCAGCCACCGGCGTCTGAGGGTGTATTCAGGCCTACGGACTTGCATATTAAACTGACACCTCCATTTAGGCCTAAATCTCGAACCATGCCTAAAAAAACGACTCCCAGGCATCTATGCCTAAAAAAACAAGAGTGGCTGAAGATCTTACAACTCTAATCAAGGGAAGCAAACCTCCTACCCCTTCCAAGAGACCTAGGGCTGAAGCTGATTGATTGAATCTTCTGACCAGGATTCTGATTTTTCTGATGGTCTGGATTTGCCCTTAACTACTTATGAGGATTCTGATTCAGAGGACTGTATTCCTTCTGCTTCCCCTCCAGAGGATTTTTCTTTTGGTGAAACTTTACATACTCCAAGGGAGCATTTCCACTGGGAAAGCCAGGATTTTCTGATTGAAGAGGCTTTGGGATTTCTTACTCCTGCCTCAGCATAGGCCTTTGGCTATTCCTCCTGTACCGGACATTGTTGTATGCTTTTTCGGAATCTAGTTTGGCCCCTGATTCTTTGCCTCCTGCTCTCAGAAAACCTGACTATTACAGGGTTTCTGATTCACAAGTTCCTTTTTAAAAATCCTTTTGTGGATCCAGAGACTATTTCACTGTCCCAAGGGCATTAAGGCTTCTACTGCTACAAATCCTACCCCTTCTGATAGACTCCAGGGCTTTGGATAGATGGGGTAAGAAAGTTTGCACTTCTGCAGCCTTTGCCACTAGGGCTTTAAACTGCCAGTTTCATATGTTAAAGTATCAGCAACATGTTATTGGATTGCTTAAACAGAAAATGATTCCTGACTGTGTGGAAAATAATAAAGAATTGCAGGTTTTAATGCATTCTGCTGAACAGGTTGGAAAACCTACTTTGCAATGTGGATTTGATTCATTAGGGGCCTCTTGCAGGGCTGTTACTGGGTCTGTTCTCTGAAGGCATGCTTGGTTTATGGAGCATTCTTTGCCTGATCATGTTAAAGCTAATTTGTTGGATGCTCCCTTAAATCAGGACCACCTGTTTGGCAACAAGGCTGAAGAAGTTCGTAAAAAGATGGAAGATGAAGCTAAATCTATGCAAACAGTTTTTTGCAAGTTCAGCCTCATAGATTTAGTAGGCATTGGCCCTCTAAGAATTGGTCCTTTCCAGACCCTTCCAGGACTTAAGCCAAGCCCAGACAGCAGAAACCCTAGGTTCCAGTCCCAGGGGACATGCAAGACTAAGTAGTGGGGGGGTTTATGCACCCAAATCAGGGAGTAGTAAGACTCCTCCCTATGGAAAACTGTCAATTACTTTTTTAAAACTTCCAAGCACTTCCCAACTGAATGCTCCTTTAGGCGGAAAGATTGGTCAGCAGGTCAAAAACTGGGAACTTGTTACCCAGGAGAAATGACTTTTAAATAGTGTCCCAAGTCTACAGATTTCACTTCCATACATTACCAACACCAAGTGGGTGGCCAGATCTACACCCAAATCAGTGGGCAGAGGCTCAAAATCAAGTACTCTTTCTTAAGCATGGGGGCTATTCAGTTGGTACCAGAAGAGGAAAAGGGACAGTTTCTATTCAAGACTTTTCCTGGTACCCACAAAAGGCAATACATGGCGTCCTCTCCTGGACCTTTCCACTCTAAATACCTTTCTGGTATCAGTTCTCTGCACTTCCCTTTCACATCTACTGTGCCCAGGGTATTCAGAAAGTGCCTAGCTCTAGTCATTGCATTTTGCAGGCAAAGAAATACTTAAATATACCCATACTTGGACGATTGTCTAATTCTGGCAGAAAGCCAGGACATGCTTTTGAATCTGGCCTTTGTTCATAGGGTACTGACTTGTCTGGGGTACACCATAAACGAAAAGAAATCACACCTGGTACCCTGTCAACAAATTATATTCCTGGGAGCAAGCTTGAATACAACTTCCCAGATGGCTTTCCTCACGCCCTTCAAACAAGTGGCCACAAAAACCCAGATGTTAGTGTTTCACTGTTGCAGTCCTTACACTTGGGTTATCCTGCTGGCAGGCTACCCGCAGTCGGCCTGAATTCCAAAGTCTTGGTCCG
This sequence comes from Protopterus annectens, assembly GCF_019279795.1. Lineage (NCBI taxonomy): Eukaryota > Metazoa > Chordata > Ceratodontiformes > Protopteridae > Protopterus > Protopterus annectens. The sequence goes on from NC_056747.1 coordinate 1,257,095,699, forward strand.
GCGTCGGTTGCTGTCGCCTCTTCCCTGATGTCAGTGATTCAGGGGTATAAAAGATGCAGCCGATGCCATTTTCTTCAGTCTGTCTTTCCGCACGGTGCCCGAAGCAAAAGCAGTTCGCAATTGCCGGTAGGCAGACTCCTGAGATTTTTGAAATTGAATTTCAGATCCAAAGTCTTCAATAATAATTGGGGAAACTTTTTTTCTTGTTCCAGACTGATGTCAGAAAAAGTTAATTGTATTTCTTGTGGGAAGCAAATACCTCATAAGGATTTTCACTCTTACTGTATTCCTTGCCAAGGCCCTGACCACGACATTGCTAGTTGTCAGTTTTGTGCTAAATTTAACCAATGCACTTATAAGCGTCGGTACAATTTTGCTTTTCATTACTTTGGCTGAAGGCTTAACTACATAATGCCGTCGGAACAGCTGACCGGAGTTCATAAAAAGCGCAAGGAAAAAAAAGGACAGGCATCCGAGGTCCAAAACAGAGAGTCTCTTCTAGGCCAGTCGCCGGTTCTCAGTGAGGCACTTTCATAGCCCCTGACCGCTGCTATCTCAGAGCCACAGGCCGCCTCAGACTCCCACGTGGAGACAGCTAGGCCTCTGGATACTCAAGGTATTGGGCCTTCGGAAACTAATCCCTCAGATGGGTCCGGAGCCGCTGAGCAGGCATCGGCTTTTGAGGGTGTTTTCAGACCTACGCAGCTTTATATAAAGTCAGCATCAAAAACAAATACTAACACTTTTAAAGCTAAGAAAACAAGTACAGCATTCTCCAGGACAGACATCCATGCTTAATAAACAGATGCTCAAAATGGCCGACGACCTAATTGCTTTGATCAGGGGCTCCCATCCCCCTCCTAATGATGCCTAGGCAAGACACTGAATGATTCCTCTGATCAGGTTTCCTTTTCCTCTGACTCCTCTTCAGAACAGGGATACTCTATTCCTCCCTGTGAGGATTCTGATGCTGAAGAATCTATTCCTTCATCTTCTCCTGAGGATTATTTATTTGGGGAAACCTTGCATACCATGAGGGAGCATTTCCACTGCGAGAGCCAAGATTGTTCAGATTCTAAGAAAAGGCTCAGACTTACTTCCTCAGCACAGACCTCTTGCTATTCCTCCTGTTCTAGACATTGTAGATGTCTTTTCAGAGTCCGCCCTGTCTCCCTACTCTACCTCCTGCACCTGTTAAGCCAGTCAGATACTACAGGGTTCCAGATTCTCATATATTTCTATATAAAAACCCTGCTGCTGACCCAGAAACTATTTCACAGGGTCCCAAAGGGGTCAAAGCTGCTACTGCAAAAAACCCTGTTCCCTCGGGTAGAGATTCTAGGGCACTGGACAGATGGGGGGGGGTTACAGTTCTGCTACCTTGGCTGCAAGGGCTTTAAATTGTCAGCTTCACATGCTTAAATATCAGCAATATTTAATGTCTTTGTTAAAATAGAAAAGTACCCTCTCAAGAGATAATATTCCTGGGTGCAAGTTGAAATACAACTGCTCAGATGGTTTATCTCACGCCAGAAAAACAAAGGCAACTGACTTCTTACTTCAAAATGTTGGCAACAAAGACCCAGTTATCTGCAAGAAAAATTCTGCAGGCTTTGGGCTTTATGGCATCCTGCATTCTAATTCCATATGCAAGACTGCATATGAGGAAACTACAATGGTATCTAAAAAGTGTTTGGACTCAACATTGCCACAGCCTGGAAACATTAATTACCCTCATTCCCTGCCTGCAACAGGAGTTTTGATGGTGGGCATAGGCCTGTCACTACAAGGGACAGCCATTCACTTTACCCAGGCAGACACTAACAGATGCATCAGATTATGCCTGGGGGCCCACATGGCACGAAAGTGTGTTCAGGGAGCATGGCCAGCAAGCCAAGTGCATCTGCATATCAGTCAGAGATGCTAGCTGTTCAGAATGCCATGACAGCCTTCAAGGATCTACTTCATCCAAAACAACTGCTGGTAAAGACTGACAATACTACAGTCGTGGTACATAAACAAGCGGGGAGGCACACATTCCTACCTCCTCTGCAGACAAGCCATGACTTTGTGGAACACAGCATTGATTTATCAAGTACACCTGCAAGCACAGTTCCTGCCAGGAAAGACAAATACTCTGGTAGACGAACTAAGCGGAAATCTCAAGGATCCTCACGAGTGGAAACTATCTACAAATCATGATAGCAAGGAAATGGGGATGCCCAGCCATAGATCTAATTGCCTACCCGCACAACTGCAAACTGCAGAGATTCTGCACAAGGACTGATCACAAACAAGCATGGAAAGTGGTTGTCCTATCATTCACTGGAAAACCCTTACAGTATATGTCTTTCCTCCACTGCCTCTCCTCCCCAAGGTGCTCCTAAAGGTCAGACAAGAGAAGCCAAAAATGATGCTGATTGCCCCAGACTGGCCATGCCAGCACTGGTACCCAATCCTAAAGAGCTTGTCAAGGCCCATCCTGGACATTACCACAAATTCCTCATTTGTTGACCCAACAAAATCAGATTCTGCACAGCCAACTCTGAACTCTAAATCTGGCTGCATGGCTGCTGATGTAACCATTCCGAACATACCTCTCTAAAGCAGATGTCCTTCATGGATGCATCTGCAGTCATAACAACTGGGTTGTCCTGTCGTCAGGCAGCCCTTCGGTCGGCCGGATTCCAAAGTCCGGGTCCGGCTTAGGCTGATGTCGCACTTCACCCGACGTCATCTCTGCTGGTCTTCGGGTATAAAGGCATCAGCCGACGCCATTTTCCTCAGCCTTTCTTGCCGCGTGGCGCCCGAAGCAGAAGCTGTTCGCAAGTGCCGGTCGGTCAGATCCAGAGATTACTACTACCGAATACTACTTCGAAGACTTCTAAAAGCTAAGTACCCCGTTGGGGACTCTTTCTTGCCTCAGCCGATGTCAGAAAAAGTCAATAACTGTTTAACTTGTGGGAAACAAATACCTCATAAAGATTTCAACTCTTACTGTTTGCCTTGTTTAGGCCCAGACCACGACGTAGCAGCCTGTTCGGCCTGTGCTTCATTCAACCGACGAACGCTTAGGCGTCGGAGTTTGCTGAACAGTTTTTCGGCTCAGATTTTGCGTACATTATGCCGTCGGATCCTCCGACTACCCAAATTGTTAAAAAACGCAAAGAAAAAGACAGACACTCGCGGTCCGCGGTTTCGGCCGAAACCATGGTTAAGCAAACCGCGAGTGTCTCTGTTTCGGCCGAAACCGAGAAAACTGATCAAAGTACAGCCGAATCAATTACTACTACTGAGGTTCCTGCTACTTTACTTGAATCGGCCTCAGAAATTTTACCTACAACAGTGGTTACTAGTGACTTATCAGACACCATCCCTTTGGATGTCTCTACCCCAGCACGTGGTGCTGCTAGGCCTCCTGCAGCCATGTCTATTAAGGCCTTTGCCAGGGCTAAAGCAGCCAAATCTACTAAATCAGTGCCTGTTAAACCCCCCTCAACCAGGCCCACTTCTAGTTCACAAATGCTTACTCTGGCAGAATTAATATCCTTAATTAGGGGATCTCAATCTCACCCAGACAGGGCCTCTCAGCCCCCAGAAAAGAGACCTAGAGCAGAGCCCCCCGAGCCTGTGTCCTCTGATTCTGCGGATGACTCCGATATTACAGACCAGCCAGAGGCTCCTTTCTCCAATTATGAAGACTCAGATGCTGAAGAATCCATTCCAGCTGCTTCTCCACCAGAAGAATTCTCCTTTGGGGAAACCTTACATGCCATGCGAGAACAATTCCAATGGCAGGAACAGGATTTCTCAGATTCCAGAAAAAGACTTAGGACTTTTCTGCACCTACCACAACACAGGCCCTTAGCTATACCTCCTGTCCTCTCTGTTGTGGACGATGCATTTAATGATGTCTGCACTGCACCAGATTCCTTACCTCCAGCCCCTGCCAAACCAGATAGATTTTACAGGGTGCCAGACACTCATCACCTATACAAGGCCCCACTTGCAGACCCCGAAACTATATCCCAGGGGCCTAAGGCAGTAGCCTCGACCACAGCAAAAAACCCTATTCCTTCTGAAAGGGAAGCCAGGTCTTTAGACAGATGGGGCAAAAAAGTTTACACCTCAGCTACTCTCTCAGCTAGAGCTTTAAACTGTCAGTTTCACATGATACAATACCAAGAGTTTATGCTTGATCAGTTATCTAAAAAGCTATCCTCTGATGACTCTATAGATAAGAAATATGTATTAGAAATGGTAAATAACATACAACAGGTTAGTAACCATTCCTTAAAATGTGGCTATGATGCACTGGAGGCTTCATTTAGATCAGCCATGACTGGCACAGTGATAAGAAGACATGCATGGCTGAAGGAACATGTCTTACCGGATCATGTTAAAGCTAAGTTATTAGATGCTCCTATGGATAAGGCCAGTTTGTTTGGTACACCTGCCCAGCAGGTAATGAAGAAAATGGAAGAAAAGGCAAAATCTGTACAAGCGGTTAAAGATTTCTTGCAGGTTCAGCCCCAAGGTTTAGCAGGAACTGGCCTGCCAAAAATTGGTCCTTTCCTGACTCCACAAGATCCCAAAGGGGCAGGAATAGACGTTCCAGAGGCAGAAATCAATCTAGAGGGGGTGCCTACAGAGGACGACAGTGGCAAGGTAATAACAGAGGCACAGACACAGCCACTACCACTACAACAGCACAATCACAGTGACTTGATTCTAACTCCGCCTACCAGGGAACAAATAGCAGCACCATTAGGCGGAAAATTAACCTTATTTTCGAAGAACTGGCACTATATCAGAAAAGACAAGTGGATTTTGCAAACCATAGACCAAGGTTTACCGGTTCCACTTCCACACTTTACCAGTCAAGAGGAATGCCAAACCTGCCTCCAAATCAAAAAACAGAAGCTCTACAGCAGATAATGCAATTAACAAAGATGAGAGCTGTGGAAAGAGTACCAATAACAGAACAAGGCAAAGGATTCTACTCCAGACTATTCCTAGTTCCAAGAAAGGAAAAAAGTTGGAGACCTATTCTCGACCTGTCCACCTTAAACACATACATCATTGTCCCAAAATTCATAATGCTGACCCTACAGCAACTTCTTCCCATGCTGGGCAAGGAGTGTTGGCTGGTAACTCTAGATCTCAAGGAGGCATACCTGCACGTCCCCATTCGACCAATTTGCAGAAGATACCTCAGATTTCTTGCAGGATCAGAGCACTATCAATTCTCAGCATTGCCCTTTGGCTTATCTACTGCGCCCAGAGTATTCACAAAATGCCTGGCATCAGTAATCGCCCACTGCAGACTACAGGGAATCCAAATTTATCCATACCTGGACGACTGCCTGCTACAAGGGGACAACGAAAGCAAGCTGACAACAGATTTACAAAGGGTCATTTACTTGCTACAAGCACTGGGATACACAGTCAATTTACAAAAGTCAAGGCTGATACCATCCCAAACAAGGACATTCTTGGGCGCGGAATTGGACACAGTAAAACAAATGGCATTCCTAACTACAGAAAAACAAAAAGAACTCCCTCTTTACTTCTTGGCACTAACAAAACAGAACAAGCTAACAGCAAGAAAAGTTCTGCAGGCCTTGGGCTTCATGGCATCATGCATAATCTTGGTTCCACATGCCAGACTGCATATGAGAAAACTACAGTGGTACCTAAAGAATTTATGGTCCCAACACAGGCACAGCCTAGAAGCAGAAATTCCACTAATCCCATGCCTAAAACAGGAGTTCCTATGGTGGGCTCAAGCATGCCAGTGAAACCCAGGCCCTACCCTTTCACAACTATCAAGCAAGCCAAACCATCACAGCAGACGCCTCAGACCTAGGATGGGGGGCTCACATGCTGGACAAATGCGTACAAGGATTGTGGACGTAGGACCAGCTTCACCTGCACATCAACCTAAAAGAAATGCTGGCAGTAAAACTGGCAATCCAAAAATTCAGACCATTTCTCAAAGAAGGCCATTTGATGATAAGGACAGACAACACCACAGTCATGTGGTACATCAACAAACAGGGAGGCACTCATTCATACCCCCTATGCAGAATGACTTTGGACCTTTGGAATCTGGCACTCAGCTACAACATCCAGTTACAGGCAATATTTGTACCGGGAAAGGAGAGTACTCTAGCAGACATGTTAAGCAGAACCACCTCGGATGCTCACGAATGGATGCTACACCCGGACATCTTCAAGACCATCTCAAAGAAATGGGGAATGCCACAGATAGATCTATTCTTCCCTCTCAATCACAGCTCAAGAAATTCTGCACAAGGACATTCCATCCACTTGCATGGAAAGTGGATTCGCTCTCCTTCAGCTGGAAAGGTCTGACAGCATATGCATTCCCACCTCTTCCCTTGATACACAAGGTATTACTAAAAATCAAGGAGGAACGTCCAAGGATAATCCTGATAGCTCCGAACTGGCCAAGACAACACTGGTACCCATTGCTGAGGAGCATGTCTCGGGACAAAATGTGGTCAATACCCCTGATGCCTTTGATAACTCAGAACAACTACAGCATCATGCATCCAAACCTAAAAACGTTGCAACTGACTGCATGGAACATCACATAGCAGCAACTAATCCAGATCTTTCCCAAAGGGTTAAAGACATTATCCTTGAAGCCCGCAGACCTTCAACAAGAAGGAACTATGCAGGAAAATGGGAAAGGTTTGTCATTTGGAGTGCTGAAAGAGGAAAAGATGTGTCGAATATAGATATTGCTAACATTCTGGAGTACTTGGCAGAGCTTCTACATACAGGCCTGTCCTATTCCTCCATCAAGATACATTCATCAGCTATTTCAGCAGAATACAGCTTTGATCCACCTGTCTTTTCACATCCTCTACTCAGGCAGTTCCTCAGAGGGATCAAGAATGTAAAACCTCCTAGGGAAACCACCATTGCCAGCTTGGGATTTGAACTTTGTGCTAGAAAAGTTGACACTCGCACCTTTTGAACCAGCAGCAACAGCAGACCTACAGCATCTATCATGGAAAACTGCTTTCCTACTGGCAATAACCTCAGCAAGGAGGGTTTCTGAACTTCAGGCCCTAATGGCAGTACAACCCTTCCTAATCTTCCACCAAGATAGTGTCCATGAGGACTAATCCTACATTTATGCCTAAGGTGGTATCCAGAGTGTCTTTAAACCAGGCAATCCACTTACCTACCTTCTTCCCCAACCCACAAAACAGAGGGGAAAGAATGCTGCATACCTTGGATGTACATAGACAGCTACGCTACTACCTGGACAGAACAAAAGTAACAGAAAAACTGACCAGCTTTTTGTAGCCTATGCAACAGGAAGGGAAGGAAAAGCAATTTCCAAACAGACAATCTCCAAATGGATAGGAAATTGCATACGATTCTGTTACTCCTTCCATGGAAAACCAATTCCACAGAACATAAGGCCTCATTCTACAAGGGCAACAGCCACTACCACACCCTTCTTACGAGGAGTGGCAACCAAGGACATTATTGAGGCGCTACTTGGACCTCCGTGCATACATTTGCCAAGCATTATAATTTACCTCTGTATTCCAGATCCCGAGCAGGGTTTGCCACTGCTGTACTGCAGGGGATCCTAACCACACCATAATCTATTCTTCCTCCTCCCCTAGTTGGCTATGGTATTCTACCCAGTTGTTATGACTGCAGATGCATCCATGAAGGACATAGTACAGTTTTGTACCTACCATAAATGTAGATGTCCGAACTGGATAGCATCTGCAGTCAGGATTACCCTCCCTCCTTCCCCTCTGTGGTACTCCTAGGGTATTTACCCTCCTAATAGCTAGCTGGTGGGGGGAGTCTCTTATAGGTTCATAGGTTCATACTAGGCTATCTGCCCAAGGGCATTTATAAGCCTAGCCCATAGTTATATGGCTTTCGCCACCCCTTTAGTTTGAAGAAAAACTATGCCTATCATTTTGCTGTGCCTCTGTCAAGCAGTGACACTGAAGTAATCCCTGGGGTATATCTGCAATCTCCCATCCATTGGTCAAGATTCCTCTTGAACAAGGCCAGAGAGGTGCTCTGCCTCACATGTACCGGGATTTTGTTCCACAGCATAGGGAGTCTCTGGGTGATGAATCTGTCCCTCCAGCACGTTCTATTTATAACCGTGTCAAGGTTTGTCTCCCGCCCTTGTGGTTCAGAGGGATCTAGATTTTTGAGGTGAAGCATATTCATCAAATCTGGGTTTGACATGGCCTTATATGTCAGGCACAGGTCACCTCTGAGCAAGCGGTATGAGACTGAATAGAGCTGGAGTTCTTTCAGTCGGGCAGCATAAGACATATTTTTGAGACCCTTTATCCTTTTGGTGAGTAACTTTTGGGGCCTTTCAAGCTGCAGCAGGTGTCTGGTCAGATACATTCGAGCGGGCATTGTACTCAATCATAGGTCTAATAAGTGATGAGTACAGGGGGACAATGACCTCCCTTGATCTAGATGTGAATCCCTTCATGATCAGGTGGGTGATATAGAAGGTTTTCCTAACTACTTTAGCAACATGAGTGTCAAACGAAAGGCTACTGTCAACCTGGGTCCCCAGATCTCTGATGACTTTTTCTGTGCTCAGTGGATTGCCACCTATATGTTAGCTAGGGGTAACCTTGTATGTTAAGTTGTCTATCTCGCCTTCATTCTTGCTGGATGGGTTCGGAGCCGACCTCGGCTCCGACTCGGCCACTCTAAAGCTCGAGAGTTGGTTCCACCGGCTCGAGGCTCCCCTTATATCCCACAATGCTAGGCGAGAGTTACCTCAGATCTCGTTTGCCGCTACAGCTTCGAGGTTGGTTGTTCTACCGGTTCCTGGTGAGTTTAAGCTTTTTTCTATTAAAAGTCACTCTGTTTCCCCTTTTTTAGTTTAACTATTGTCCTTTTAGTGTAGTTCAGTGTACTTTATCCCCGAACTAATATTTTCCCGTTTCTTTCTTTGAAAGAACTTTTAGTTCTTCCCTTGGGCCTTGGGCCTTCCCTTCCCTAGGGAGTGTTTGTGTAGTTTAAGCTACTGTTTATTGTACTTTATTGTACTTTATTTTTTTTTTTTTTTTTTTTTTTTTTTAGTATTTCTACTAAAGTAATTTTTTCTGACAGGGTATAACTGGTGTGTTTGAGTGTGTGTTTGTGTTCACCAGTTAGGCTATGTCTAAGGAAGCAAAGGTCTCCGGATTCAAGAAGTGTGATGCGTGCTGTCAGAAAATGTCTCTGACAGACGCTCACACTTCTTGTGTCTATTGTCTGGGGCCTTTGCACCTGCAGGACTCCTGTGCTGTCTGCCATGGCTTCAGCCCCAGGGTCCTGCAGGAAAGGAAAAACAAGCTCATTTTGAGAGGCTTGTTGAAGCCTGAGGATTCCCTGTCTCTCAACAGGGAAGCCCTCCAAGGCATCGAGGTCTTCGGCTCCGGCTTCTGAGCCGAGACCTCAGGTTGTTCAACCTTTGCCTTTATCGGCTCGGCTGGAGCCGATAAGACTCAGTCCACAGTTTCTGTGGCTCCTCGGCTCGGCGGGCCGAGGTTATCGAGGTACCGTGTCGGCTCTGACAAGATCTTGAGCCGACAACCAGAAAGAGGTCTAGGTCACCTTCTCTTGGCTCCGTTCATTCGGCTCCAGGTTCTCCCCTGCTGTCTGAGCGGGCCAAAGGTCTCATTCCTCTAGGTCATCGAGGTTGTCCGATCATGACCTTCAGAGGGTGGTGTGTCGACTACTTAAGTCTGAGGCACTGGCCCAGATGCTTCAGAGCCCGACTCATCAGTCGGTGCCTGTCCCGGTCCATCAACTCCTTCCTCCTTCGACTCTCTTGAGCTCGGGCGGGTCGTCGGAACCGAGACTGTGGTCACCTCGGGCCGAGACAATTGTCTTCGGCTCCGTCGTCGGCTCCGTTTTCTTCCATGGAGGAATCTCGGCCGGACTTCCCTCGTCGGCTCGAGGGGTGAGTGGCATCGGACCCTTGTCCGACCCCTCTCCCTCTCGGTGCTTCGGCGCTGGTGAGTTCGGCTCCGACATCGACCTCGGAGCCATCACTGTCGGTGCCGAGGGGGTCTTTAGCTCCTCGGGCGGGGACCTCTGGCTCTGCCTGACAGGGGTGCTGAGGTCATGCGGAGTGTGTTAGAGCCTGGCTCTACTCCACAGTCGGCTCCGTCAGCCCCTCCCTCTATGCTGCCTCAGGGTAAGTCGACTCACTCCCTCATCCCGGACTGTAGAGAGCCAACTCCTCAGGAGCCCCTGTGGGGATTTCATCCTCTTCGAGGCCTCTCCTGATTTGGCAGAAGAGCCCCCTCGGAAGAGGAAGTGCAAGAGGAAGCACATTGACTCACCTGAGTCTATCACGTCCGACACAGATCTGGATGATTCTGAGGGTTCCCCGTTCCCCTTCTGAAGATGTCTCTTTGCAGACATTCTAGAGATCCTTAAACAGAGGGGAAATTGGCCAGCCCTCAACCCTTCGGAGGACGAATCTGTGTATCTTGAGGCGTTTGGCTCTCGTCCTTCCACCTCCTGGGTGTCCCCCTTGACCCCCTCATGCAGGTGGTTGCAAAAAGGCATGGACGGCTCCTGATTCAGTGGACCCCACTCCCAGGAGACCCTCCAAATTCATCACAGCTCCAGCAGACAAGGAGTTTTTATCAAAAGGAGTCTCTGTGGATGCTATGGTGGTAGCTGCCGCCCCAAAGAAGGAACTGGCTGATCCTTCAGTGCCTGTCCATCCACCTAACAAGGAATCTAGGTCCATGGATAGATGCGGAAGCGGATGTTCTCCTCAGCGACATTTACTATGCGTTCGCTGAATTACCTGTGCCATTTCACTCGTCTTCAAAGGGACTTGATCAAAGAAGCGAGTGAAATGCTAAAGGACCCTACAGCTGCGGGTTTCAAGAAAAATGAACACGCAGCTGGCTATCCTTAATTCTATTTCCAACTCCTCCATGCGCCTCCTCTCTTATGCGGCCGATGGAGCGAGCAGAGCCGCAGGAACAGGGTAGCCTTACGTGACACTGCTGGATGCGGCTATGCAATTTTGGAACCTTTCAAGGCGTCTTTCACAAACTCCCCTTTTGATGGATCATCCCTTTTGGTCCACAAGTGAAAGAAACCCTGACTAGGTGCGAGGCGGATGGCAAGACCCTTTCTGCCGTCGAGTCCGTTTTCCACTCCTTCTAGGCCTTACCCCAAAGGCCAGAAGGGGAAAGATGTGGTTCGTAAACAATCTCAAGGGACTTCGCCTGGCCGATAGAGTCGGTTCCCGCCAGAGGCAGAGGGGAACAACAATGGTAGACGATCGCCCTAGAGGCAGAGGGGTCCGCAGAACCAGGGCAATCGAGCGTCTTCCGATAAGCCTTTTCAGCATCCCTGAGGTGTTGCATGTCTGCCCATCTTCGGAGCCAGTCGGGAAGATTGTCACTGTACCCAGAAGCCTGGCTATCCCTGACACAAGACAAATGGGTACAGTCCATCATTTCCGAAGGTTATTCTATCCCCTTTCTTCGTTTTCCAAGTCAATCAAAAAAATCCCTTCCAGATGTTCCACCCGCTCAAAGGGATATAGCAGCTTTGGAAATTTCAAAACTGCTTGCAAAAAGAGCTATTCAGCCAGTGCCAGCAGACCAACTAGGATCCGGAATCTACTCAAGGTTCTTTTTAGTTCCAAAGAAAACAGGGGACTGGAGACCAATTTTGGATCTCAGTATCTTGAACAGATCGGTCAAGAAAACAAGATTTCGGATGGTCACGCTGCAATCCATTCTTCCTCTGTTGGGAAGAGGAAACTGGATGTGCTCTATAGACCTTCAGGACGCGTACTATCACATAAAAATGAACAGGCGCTCCAGAAGATTCCTCCGCTTCAGGCTGGGAACCAGTCATTTTCAATTCAGGGCCCTGCCCTTTGGTCTCACCACTGCCCCGGTGTTTACCAAATGCATGGCAGTGGTAGCTTCTCACCTGCGGCGTCAAGGTTTCCAGGTCTTTCCATATTTGGACGACTGGCTCCTCGCAGCTCCCACCAAGCATCTCCTTTTGATGGCCAGAGATTACACTTTTCGTCTGTCAAGAACTGGGTATCTCAATAAATTGCGAAAAGTCTGTTTTGTCGCCTTGTCGTACTATTACCTACATAGGCGCAAATTTAGATACTGTAAACATGTCTGCAACACTAACGAACCAAAGGATATCAGACATTCAGAAATTGGTGTCTCTTCTTCTCAACAACAACAGAGCCAAGGCCAGGTTAGTTCTAAAGGTGTTGGGTATCATGGCAGCGCCATACCTCTCCTCCCATTGGCCAGATACCACATGCGGATCCTTCAGTGGATGCTTTTTCTCAATGGTCATACCAGGAACTTCCCATGTCTCACACCATTATGATCACGCAAGCGTGCAAAAAGCATCTCATGTGGTGGATGTCTTCCCCCCAGCTCCTGTTGGGGAGACCATTTGTTCCACCTCCTCCGGTTGCTACTCTGACAACGGATGCCTCCCTGATCGGGTGGGGGGGGCATTATCAGGGCAGGACAGTCCAGGGCACATGGCAGCCAAGCGAATGCCACTTGCACATAAATGTTCTGGAGATGAGAGCAGTGCTTTTAGCGTTGCAAGCCCTTCAAGACTCTCTTCCCTTGGGAGCGATTGCAATCCAGACAGACAATATGTCTGTAGTGTGGTACATCAACAAACAAGGCGGAACCAGATCATACCCCTGTGTCGAGAAGCACTCAGACTGTGGCAATGGGCGATTTCTTCTCAGCGTTTTCTGATAGCAACGCACATCCCGGGAAGTCCAATCACATTGCGGACAAGTTGAGCAGAGCTATTCTCATGCCTCACGAGTGGTCTCTGAAAGACTCTGTAGTGACAGAGATATTTCTCAAGTGGGGTCAGCCTTGCTGCGATCTTTTTGCTACTCCCCAAAACAGCAAGTGCAGAGAGTACTTCACTCTATTCCCTTTACCAGGCCAACCCAGCAGGGGCGCGCTAGTCCAAGTTTGGCCCGGGGACTTCTGTATGCATTTCCTCCTTTCCCACTGATCTCTCAAGTAATACAGAAAGCTATCGCTCAGAAGGCCTCATTGATCCTCATTGCTCCTTACTGGCCTCGACAAGTGTGGTTCCCCTTTCTACATCAATTTCTTTTGGGCGACCGTGGAATCTGGACCTAGTTCCAGATCTTTTGATCCATCAGTCGGGTCAGTTTCATCGCTCCCTCCCCTCTCTGAACCTCACTGCTTGGTTCCTCCACTTCCAACCGTAGCCAGGCTTCCTCAATTATCTCACTCTGTTAGAGATATATTGATAGCTTCCCATAAATCTTCCACTAGGAAGATTTATTTGAGTAAGTGGAAACGATTTTCTTATTGGGCACAAGGAAAGGACATAGATCCTTTCACCGCTTCCATCCAACTAGTCCTCGATTTTCTTGCTGAACTCTTCCATGCAGGTTCATCTCCATCTACTCTTAAGGTTCAATTGGCAGCTATTTCTAATTTCCATGTGGGTATTTCTGAATCCGCCCTAATGTCCCACAAACTCTGCAAGGCCTTTTGAAAGGAGCTTTTCTTCTCAGACCTCCTGTAAGAAATCCTCCTTCTCCTTGGGACCTAAATTTAGTTCTTGCTTCCTTGATTCTTTCCCCTTTCGAACCTGCAGCTTCATGTTCCTTAAAGTTATTATCATGGAAAACTCTCTTTCTGGTGGCTATCACATCAGCTAGAAGAATTTCAGAACTTCAAGCACTCAGTTGTCGTTCTCCTTACCTTGTGTTCCATAAGGACAGAGTTTCCTTACGAACTAACCCGTCCTTTTTGCCTAAGGTGGTTTCAACATCAAATCTGAACCAATGCATCGACCTTCCTGTCTTTTTCCCGGAGTATTCAAATAGGTCTGAACAAAAATTACACTGTTTAGATGTTCATAGTCAGTTAAGGTACTACTTGGACAGGACAAAACAATTCAGAAAATCTGATCAGCTGTTTGTCTCCTATGCGGAAAGCAGAAAGGGACTTCCAGTTTCAAAGGTAACTTTATCCAGATGGCTAACATCTCTGATTACCCTTGTTTATGAGATTAGACACAAAAAACTGCCTAATAAGCCTAAAGCCCATTCCACCAGAGCTTTGGCTACTTCTCTAGCCTTCCAAGACAGACTGCCTATTGACACCATTTGTGCAGCGGCTACTTGGGCTACTCCTCACACTTTTATTTCCCATTATAAGTTGGACTTAGCTTCTAGGCATAGAGCTAATTTTGGTTCCACTGTTCTCAGGAGTCTGTTCCGTTAGGCCACCGGGACAAGGTGCTAGGGGCCGGTCCCATCCAGCAAGAATGAAGGCGAGATAGACAACTTAACATATAGAAGTTATGTTCTTACCATAACGTTCCATGTTAGTTGTCTTCTTCTCGCCTTCTTCTTGCGTCCCACCCTCCTTCCCCCCGGCCTGGACAGACCTAGAGGAGTTGTGATCGTGACCTCTCTTTCTACCACCTCTTTCTTAGCTATATGCTATTATGCATATTTCCTGTTCAGGATATAGGTCACCCTTCTTCTTCCTGTTGTTAGAGGTGGATTCTATGTTTTCACAGTTATACTGTTTTCTGTTATAAGCTGGGTTTAGCTTACAAACGAGATCTGAGGTAACTCTCGCCTAGCATTGTGGGATATAAGGGGAGCCTCGAGCCGGTGGAACCAACTCTCGAGCTTTAGAGTGGCAGTCGGGCCGAGGTCGGCTCCGAACCCATCCAGCAAGAAGAAGGCGAGAAGAAGACAACTAACATGGAACGTTATGGTAAGAACATAACTTCTATTTTTCCCGAAGGGTATGACTATGCATTTTTTGGCGTTTAACTTCAGGCCATGGCTCTGGCACCAGTTATCCGTTTCTGTGAGGCCCTTCTGGAGGATATCTGTGTCAGATGCGTTTTCGACTATGGCACCCAGTTTGCAGTCATCTGCAAACTTTGTCAGCCATAACCCTCCTGTGTTTGCTTGTACTTCAGAAAAGTAGATGCCGAACAAGAGTGGACCCAGGACTGAGCCCTGTGGGACACCACTTGTGACAGGCTTTGAGTCTGACATGGCTCCAGCAACTCTGACCCTGTGGGTTCTGTCACTTAGCCAGTTTGCAACCCATCCTGTGATGTATGGGTTTACATTCAAGCTGATGAGTTTTTCGATGATACCTGAGTGGGGTATTGTGTCGAAGGCCTTTGCCAGGTCGAGGTAGGCTGTATGGACTGCCTTTCCCTCATCAATGGCCTTGGTGACCGTCTCGAAAAAGTCGACCAAGTTTAAGAGGCAGGATCTGCCTTTGACAAAGCCAAACTGAGTTGGATCCAAAGTCTGCAAGTTCCCTATGTCTTTATTTATGAGTTCCATTATGATCCTCTCCATGGCTTTGCAGATAAGGCTTGTCAAGCTAATGGGGCGGTAATTTCCAGGGTCTGTGGAGGCACCGCCCTTATGAAGTGGGACCACAGTCGCCGTGCGCCACTCCTTGAGTACGTATCCTGAGGTGAGGCTAAGATTAAACAGCTGTCCTAACTGTGGGTTTAATTCCTCGTTGAGTTCATGAAGCACACAGCCGGGGACACCATCCGGTCCCATGGATGCTGTGTTTATTGCCTTAGTGAGGGCAGTTCTCACCTGGGCGTTGGAGATGTTTGGGGCTACAATCCTCTGGAATAGATATCTCTCCTTTTGGGGAGGCAGAAGTTTGCACTGAACCTGTCAGCCAGTATGTTGGCAATGTGTGTAGGTTCAGTAATTTTCACATCATTTTGAACTAATTCTGAGCATATCTGGGAGTTTCCTCCTAGGTTTCTAACATAGCTAAAGAAGGCCTTATGATTCTCTTTAGAGTCCTTGGCGATTTTCTCTCAAAATTTGCCTTGGATGATTTTATGAGAGCTCTTAGTTTTTTACTTATAATGATCAAAGGTGTCTTACCTTTCAAGGATTTTGCTCTCTCTTGTAGTAGCTTCCTCCTTTTGTTGTAGAGCTTGTTTATGGCTGGGGTCCACCAGACTGGACGCTTGCCTTTGGTACAGAGAGTCTTAGTTTTGTTTGGGATTGCCTGATCCATGCAGTCCTGTAGGTGCTGGTAGAAGGCATTTGTAAGTGATTCAGCGGTTTGTGTAATGTTTACCACTGGCTCAGGGGCCTTAAAGGAGACCACACTAGTTTTTAGAAGTGTGAAATCGGCTTTTGAGAAGTTTTTCACTGTGGTCTTTTTTGTTTCAGGTGGGGGCGGGATGAGGACCTCCAGCGAGATTAGTTTATGATCTGATCTCACCAGTGAGGGGTATACTTCCGGTGTTGAACATTTTGATCCCATGTTCGTGATTTGTTTGTATATATGTACATACATGCTTATTTTTTGTGTTTGCCTTCTATCTTTTTGGAAAACATTGGCATTTACCCAAAATTTAGCCTTCCAAGAGGGCAACTGGCATCTGGGGCAAGAAACACTGAGGAAAATGGCGTCGGCTGATGCCTTTATACCCGAAGACCAGCAGAGATGACGTCTGGTGAAGTGCGACATCAGCCGAAGCCGGACCCGGACTTTGGAATCCGGCCGACCGAAGGGCTGCCTGACGACAGGACAACCCAGTTGTTATGACTGCAGATGCTATCCAGTTCGGACATCTACATTTATGGTAGGTACAAAACTGTACTTTATGGATGTTATTTTGGAGGCCTGGAGGCCCAGCACCAGAAAATCTTATACAGAAAAATGGAAGAGATTCTGTGCTTGGAACCAGGCTCAAGGAATGGACACGCTTGTGCCAAATATTCCTCAGATTTTACAATACCTAACAAAGATGCTGGACAAAGGCCTATCCTCATCAATTAAGCTCCATGCCTCTGCCATTTCACCTCATTACAATACAGATCCACCTATTTTTTCACATCGGCTGCTAAGGCAGTATCTGAAGGGCCAAAAACAAGACTTCCAAGGAGAGCCCCAACACCTGCATGGGACCTCAATTTTGTCTTGGAAAAGCTCACACTGCCTCCTTTTGAGCCAGCCAATCCAGCTGAGATAATGTACTTATGGAAAACAGCTCTGCTCCTAGCAATAACCTCAGTAAGAAGAGTCTGAGTTACAGGCACTAATGGCTGTGGAACCTTATTTTCCATCCAGACAGGGTTTCTCTAAGGACAAACCCAACATTTATGCTTAAGGTGGTGTCCAGTGTGGCTCTTAACCAAACCGTTCATTTGCCTACCTTTTATCCAAACCCACAGAATAAGGGGGAGAGACTTCTGCATTCTTTGGACATACACAGACAGCTACGCTTCTACTTGGACAAAACTAAAGCCTTCAGAAAGACTGAGCAAATCTTAGTGGCATATGCTGCAGCATCGCAAGGAAAGGCTATTTCAAAGCAGACATATTTCAAAATGGATAGGCCACTGCATTAGTTTCTGCTATTCACAACATGGTAAATCAGTGCCTAAGGGCATTAGGCCACATTCAACCAGAGCAGCAGCCACTTCAGCAGCCTTCCTCTGAGGAGCACCAACCAAGGACATTTTGGAGGCTGCAACTTGGACTTCAGTGCACACTTTTACAAAGCACTACCACTTTACCTCTTTACTCTAAATCCAGTGCAGGCTTCGCCACTGCAGTTCTGCAGGGCCTCATAGCCACTCCTAATTCTATCTAGGCCCAGCCACCCAACCTCAGCTTTGGGTATTCAACCTAAGTGTAATGACTGCAACAGTGAAACACTAACATAGTACAGTTGTGTACCTACCATAAATGTAGATGTTAGTGTATTCACTGTTGCAGTCCAGGTTACCCTCCCTCCATCTCCCTTTTCCTTGCTGGGACTTAGGCTGTATAGGATAGAGAAGTACAGTTATGTGGTGTATTTGCTTGTAGGTTAAGGTAATGTTAGTGCATGCTTTTTTGAGCAGCATTTTTAGCCTACCCTTTTGGGGGGGGGTCGCCTGACATCTGGGGCAAGAAAAACTGAAGAAAATGGAGTCTGCTGCATCTTTTATACCCCTGGCGCACTGACATCAGGGAAGAGGTGACAGCAGCTGACACCGGACCAGGACTTTGGAATTCAAGCCGACTGCAGGTAGCCTGCCAGCAGGATAACCCAAGAGTAATGACTGCAACAGTGAATACACACTCTAACATCTACATTTATGGTAGGTACACAACGGTACTGTCTGCTGCATCAGCTTCTGTCTTCAGAAGGTTTTCTTGGCTAAGACTTCAGCCACTACTGGATGACATCATGGCAAAGCTCCTAGCTGTACCTTTAGACAACTCTGCTCTGACACCAAGGTAGCAGAGTTTAGACTGTACAACAAAAGGGGAGGGAGTTACAAGACCTCAAACACTTCTTTCTCTGCTATCCCCATATTTCATAGAAATTGCCAGTCTAAAACCCAGTTTATCAGAAAGCGCTCTGTTCTCACTCCCCCATCCAGACCTAGGAAAGCTGCCAGGGAGCAGTCCACTCCTGCCAGACCTACAGTCTCCAGCTCATAAATCTCACTTTCAAGACACTGCAGGAAGCCTGTGACTACCTGACATTCTTTAGGACCCCTCCCTCCGTCCCACTATCATTAAGGCTCTCACTGTCTGCTGGTGTGGAGACATCACTACAGACAGGTGGGTCTGATCTATAATTGAAAACTGGTACTTTATAACATGGATCACTAATCCATCTGCGAAGGGTATCCCTCAGTCCCCCAAAAAGCATCTCCCTTTTTCAGTTTGACTGACTCGCAGCCCAGGGCACCATGCAGCTGGCTGCACAAAAGAAAGGGGAAAAGGCTCCCATTCCAGGCTTTCTAGTCCCAAGAAAAGATGGACCCCTGGGGACCAATCCTGATCCTCTCCTCTTAAACCTTTCCCTGCAAGTGCCCACCTTCAGGAAGCTCGCCTTGCAAACCCTTCCCTTTGATTTTGCCTCTGATGTTCATGGCCTCCTGGGACATGCTCAAAAGGCCAAATTCAGGAGATGTTTGTGGCCTCTTCTCCATCGATTCTTGGCCTTGGTCTTTGGGCTCTCTACAGCAGCAAGGGTCTTTACAAAGTGCCTGTCACTAGTGATAGCCTTCTGCAGGACTCAAGGGATCCAAATTTTCCCTTGTCTAGATGACCTAATTCAGGCGGATTGCAAATATCTCATGCTCCACCTGCAGATAACTCTCCCTCTTGAAGTCTCTGGGTTTTCAGGTAAACTATCCCAAGTCTAAGCTGACCCCCGCCCAGGACATAGCTTTCCTAGGGTGCAGGATTCGGACAGATATGAAGGTATTCCTACCACCCCAAAAACTGGAAAACATAACTGCACCTGCTCTTGGTTCTTCAGACCAAAGAAATGACTGCCAGGCAGTACTTGAAGCTCCTGGGCCACCTGGCTTCCACTATTCCAATGTTACCATTGACTAGCCTTCACATGAGAGAGCTTCAGTTGTACCCAAGATCCTTTTGGACTCTGCACTCATTCTCTGGAGTACAAAATTCCACTTTTACTCTGAGATTCAGTAGTTGAATCAGGTGATTCACAACCTGGGCCTACTTCTTCAAACACCCCCAACCAACGCAGGAAATGTACAGAGATGCCTCAGCCCAGGGTTGTGTAGCAACTTTGGGCCCCTTAAGAGTCCAGGGTGCCTGGCTGGACGCCAAACAGGAGCACATCCAATGTAAGAGAGGAGAGCAGTTCTGGCTTTAAAATCTTTTCAGCCCAAACTGAAACAGGGCCCTCTAAAACTATTCACAGACAATACTGTTGTTCTGTGGGTTGTCAAGTGAAGGAACAAAATTTTACTTACTATGCAGGCTAGCTCTCCTAGTGTTGGAGCTGGCAAAAAAAAAAATGGACTAACTCTCCAGGTAGTTGACGTCTCTTCACAATACAACTCTCGGAGACATCTTAAGTAGGTCCATGTCACAGTCCCATAGATGGATGCTCCACAGGGATGTTTTCTTGGATCTAGTTCACAGATGGGACATGCGTCAAAGCTGGTTTGCCTGTCCATGAACAGACAACTTTATTCTGCACCAGGCTGCCCAACCCTCTAGTGAGGGCAATGGACTTTTAATTTTCTCGGAAGGGGATGTTTCTTTATACATTCTTCCCTCTTCAGAAAGTCATACTGATGATTCAGGACAGACCAGAATTCTTGACCCTCTTTGGCCAAAACAGCACTGGATGTCTTATTCCTATGTTGCAGTATTCTTGCAGGATTTCCTGCCCTCAGGTGACTCGTATGTTTGCTCTTGTACAAAAGCTTCAGCTTGGCTGTTGCAGCTGTGTGGGACCACATACTCAGGGCCATAAACCAGGGGCCTAATCCTCAGAACTTTTCAGCCGCAGATGACTGATGCATCATGTTCGTTCAGATCGAATGTCTCAAAGCTAAGTAACCCGTGTGTGTGTGTGTGTGTGTGTGTGTGGGGGGGGGTTCTTCATGTCCTATTGCTTAGACTTGGTTTGTTGCTGTTTGTAGCTGATGTCGGGTAAAAAGGGTAAATGCCAGTGCAGGTGTCAGATACCCCATAAAGACTCCCATGATCGGTGTGTTTTTTGCTTATGCCAGGATGACTATACCGCTTGCTCCATTTGCCAGTTATTTGACCCGAAGACCCTATGCAGCCGTCTGGCCTTGCTTAACCTTTTATCTAGAAAACCAGTGCCTTAAGTGGTTAGCCCTAAGGATGGATCCTGCTTTGGAGGCAACATTGGAACCTCTGCATAAGAAGGCAGTTTCCCATGCCCTCTCCTGCCACTCACTTACCGGACACCCCGCCAATTGCTGATTTGGGAGCTGAGGGATGTCAGGCAGATCTGTCTACTTCACTGACTAACTTAGTAGAAGCAGTTGATCAGCCAGTGGTAGTCACGTCCCTGGAGCCTGCCCAGACCCTGATTACTGTCAAGGGGGAACCAGAATCTGTAGAGCTTCTGACCGAAATCCAGCCTTAGGACACAGTTCCTATCAGCCCCATTCCAGGTCTGCTCCAACATCTACCCCAGCAAAAAAGAAACAGAAAACCAAGCATACCTCTTCCAAAACAGAAAGCTTACCTGACGGTCCTTCACTTCAGTGATGCAGGCCTTCAGTCTCATCCTCCTCTGCTCTACCTTTGCTTAGCCCTACGCCTGCTTTAACCTCTCCCCCCACCCCCAGCATCTCAGGTTAGAGAAGAGTATGATTTTTCATTCTCCTCTGAAGACTATATTTTACACCTACCAAATTGCTTCACTCCTGGAGTATTCTCCAGATGAATCTTTAGAGGGAGATTCACGCCTTGAGGATCTCACCAAAATGAAAGATTACTTCAAATGGGATACTTCGCACATGTCTGATACCTAAAAGGTATTTTGAGCTTCAAGTAGAATCCCCCCTCCCCTTCTGCTGTTGCACCAGTCCTACCTGCATAACTAGATGCCTTTAACTCCATCTAAGTCTCCAGATTCACAGCTACCTGCCAAGTGACCAGATCGCTTTAAGGTGCCGGACTAGCAAAAATTCTTTATCAAACCTCCCCTGGCAGACCCAGCAGTGATTGCCACCTACCCTGATAAGCAGTCCAGACTCCTTCCCTCTGCCTCACTCCTACCCACACACAGTAAATATATAGATGGATAGGTAAGGTCTACACTTCCTCCACTTTGGCTCAGATGCATATGACCAAATATGCTCTGGACTTGGTCTCTCAAGCCTCTTCCATGCTGGCCACTATTCCTGACTGCCCCACTAAAGCTGACATCTCCTCCAAACTTTCTTTGGCTACACAAGTAGCAAGACGCACTATTAGATGCAGCTATGATGCTGCAGAAACTTCTGCTCCCTCTGCAGCATATGCTTCAGTTCTCAGGAGATGCTCCTGGCTGAGACTTCAGAATCTCCCAGAATACTAAGTCAGAGATCATGGATGCCCCCCTGGACCACAGTTTCCTTTTTTGAAAGCAATCTGCAGATCTTTTTAAGAATCTAAGAAAAAAGTAAAGAATTGCAGGACCTAAAACGTTTATTGGTGTCCCCTATTCCCAAGTACTACAGAAACTATCCAGCAAAAGCCACCTTTGTGAAGCGAAACCCAGCCCAAGCAGGTACTTCCTCTTCCAGATCTAGAAGAGGTACAAGATCTACCACTTCCAGACCTGCTCTGCATCCTCAGCCTAGACTGCTTTTTCAGAACAGAGGAGGCTCCAACAATGCATGACTGCTTTGCCCCCCCACCTCTCAGTCCGCCTGTCCCACTGCCTCCCCTTCTGGAAAACTTATCACTTCTGACAAATGGGTGCTTTCCTTAATGCAAAAAGGGTACTTCCTGTCCTGGAAAGTAAAACCACCCATGAGAGGGTATCCCTTTCTCTCCCAAAAACCAATAGCATCTCCTTCCACAGGTTTTGACAGACCTGAGTTTGGGTACCATAGAACCAGCTTCTTCTCCCGTCTCTTCCTGGTCCCCAAAAGACTGTCCATGGAGACCCATTTTAGACCTCTCCTTAAATCTTTACCTAAAGGTGCCCACCTTCAAATTGATGTCACTTCAAACTCTGTTTCCATTCATCCCAACCAAGGCCTTCATGGCCACCTTGGACCTAAGAGACCTAGTTGCACATACCCATCAGACCTTCCCACAGAAGATTTCTGCATTTCTCTAGGCCCTCTTCTCATTTCCAATTTACTGCTTTGCCCTTTGGTTTGTCCACTGCCCCGAGCATTCACAAAATGCCTGGCCCCGGCCATTGCCTTTTGTATAACACAGGAATTTCAGATTTACCTCTGTCTAGACATCTTAATCCTTGCAGAGTGCAAAGATACTCTAAACTCCTCTGCAATTCACCATATCCCTTCTACATATCTAGGGTTCACCCTCAACCTTCCAAATGTCTTCCCTGCACCCAGAACAGGACAAGATTTTCCTGGGTTGCAGAGTCAGAACAGACAAAGGCTTTTCTTCCACAAGACAAGGTTTAACTCCCTGACCTCCCACTTCAACGAGCTACCAGGCACAGGTAATTACTGCAAGGCAGTTCCTACGAATGCTGGGCTTAATGTCAGCCACCATACCTATGCTCCCACTTGTTAGAATACATATGCGCAAGCTACAGTGGTACCTTAAAAAAAACAAAAAAATGCCCCCAGCACCAGAATCACCTAGAGCAAGAAATCCACCTACTTCCCTGACTACAGAAAGATCAGCTGGTGGATCCAACAAGTCCAGCTAAACCCGGGGCTTCCACTCCAGCCCCCCCCCCCCCCCAATCCAGGTAATGCGTACAGATGCCTCAGATTCAGGGTGGGGAAGCCACAATGGCATCTTACAGGGTTCAAGCAATGTGGCAGCCTTCCTTGAGGTTGAAACACATCTATGTGAGGGACCTTCCTTGAGGGTGAAACACATCTATGTGAGGGAAATGACAATAGTCGTATTGGCTCTAAAAACCTTTACTCTGCTTCTACCAAGGGTCTCCAAATAACAGATGACAACACTGTAATGTGGTACCTCAACAAACGGAAGGAGAAAAGCATAGCTACGGAGACTAACCTTGCTGGTATGGCATCTAGCCTCTTGCCACAACTTGTCCCTACAGGTAACCTACATTCCCTTGCAGATCTAAGCAAGCACATCCTCTCCACAGCACGAATGGATGCTGGACAGGACTGTTACATAATGCCCACCGATGGGGCACTCCTCAAATAGACCCGTTTGCCTCCCCCCAGAACAGGCAGTTGCAGACCTCTCTAGCCTGGAGGGTAGAGACTTTCAGCATCTCCTGGAAGGGGAAGTTTCTTTATGCCTACCCCCCTTCACATTGATTCAGTCCTGAAAATCAGTAGAGACCAGCTGATGATCTTTAGTGACACCCTACTGGCCAAGACAGCACTGATCCCCCCCCCCCCCCCCACACACACACACACGCTTCACAATCTTGCCAAGGGCGATCACTACAAGTTACCCTACAAGGTGGATCTTCTGACACAAGAAAAGGGCACACTCATCCACCCAAACTTGTTGATTTTGTCCCTGACACTGTGGGTGATTAACTTCTGGTCCCATTCAGGCATCACTAAGAGGACATGCTTTCAGTCCTGAGGGAGGCCAGGAAACCTACAAGAAAATCATACCTAGCTTAAATGGGAAAGATTTACTAAATGGTGTTTAGACAAGTGAAGGGACCCTTGCACGGCTGATCCCCCCCCCCCCCCCCCCCCAGTTCTTGTGCCAACTAATAAAATGTTGGCTTTCCTATTCAATGAAAGTACACCATTCTGAAATATCAGCCTGCTTGCCATTAGACCCTCCCTTGCTAGCCAGGCTCTAAGTAAAACTCCCCCTAAAAGGGGTGTTGCACATTAAACCTCCAAAAAAGCCTGTCCCTCCACCCTGGGATCTTAACTTCATCCTGGAAAAGCTTACCCAACACCAGTTCGAACCTGCTGGGGTAGCTACCCTTCAGATGTGTAAATGAAAAATAGTTCTAGTGGCTATAACTTCAGCCAGAAGGGTTTCAGAACTAAGCCTTAATGGCTTGCCCCCTTATACTGTTCCAAAAAAACAGGGTAACTTTGAACTTCTCCATGCCCAAGGTGGTCAACAATTGGTCATTAAACCAATCTATCCTCCTTTCCACCCTCTCTCTCCCACCAGTGAAGGTGAGACTATACTTCACTCCCTGCATTTACACAGACTAAGATTTTACCTGGACAAAACAAAGTCCATTAGGAGATCAAAACAGTTTCCTCCATACCAGAGCATTGGGCAAGGCAGTCTCCAAACAAGCCATCACATATTGGATCAGGAAAGCCATCTCTTTGCTACTGCCACCATGGAAAAAAAAACTCCCCAGTGGGAGTAAAAGCACATTCAACCAGGGCAGTGGCTGCCTCCAAGCCTTTTCTAAAAGGTCTGGACCAATCTTCCATTATAGAAGTAGCCACATACATGGTCCACTATCCACACTTTCACCAAACACTACAAGTTCGACCAGGTCTCCAGAGCACGTGCAGGATTTGCCAGGGCAATCCTGCAGGGCTTTGTAGAGTTTTCTGCATCCGCCACCCTTTCATCCAACTAAGCTGTGGTACTCTTCCACAGCAAGAATACTGCAACATAGGAATAGGACATAGAATAGTTGTGTAAAATCTTACCATAACCAAAGCTGTCCTTTTCCATGTTGCAGTATTCCTTCCCACCCACCAATAAACACCCTCATTCTCCTTTCATCCCAGCATGTCCCTAGGTCCTAATCTCTTACAGCCTTTACCCTGGACCTATCAATACTACAGGAGGACCCCAGGGTCCCTCACCTGACACCACTGGCACCTCCACCTGGGCTGCCTCCTCTGCCTGCTGAGCTTCTAGTTCCGAGGATTGTTCGTGCAGGCGTCGCATTTAAGGCCCCTGGTTTGTCCCTGCATGTGACGTCCTATGTAGCTGCAACAGCCAAGCTGAAGCTTTTGTAAAGGAGCTGATGTACGAGTCGCTTGAGGGCAGGAAATCCCACAACAAGAGTACTGCAACATGGAAGAGGACACCTATGGTTGTAAGATTTTTACACAACTATTCTTCCCCCCTTCTGCATTTAACAAAGGGCAGTCACCACAAGTTACCCCATAGTGTCCTTTCTCACGCAGGAAAAGGGATCTCTAGTACAGCCCCACTAGCAATCTTTACACTTCACCCTGTGGGTGATGGAATTCTGATCCCTTACAGACACCTATACAATGAGGATGTGCTCAGCCCTCCAGGAGGCCAGGAAACGTAATACAAGATAGTGTATCCAAGTGGAAATGATTCTCCATATGGTGTCTTTAGAGACAGTTGAACCCTTTGCAGACTAGGTTCTGTGTGAAATTTTACAGACGTAAACCTATTCTTCAAGGCTCATCTGTCTGCCATTTCAGCTTGTCTGCCTCTGGAACCCCCTCTGGCTTCCAAATTGCCCAAAAAGCTCTTAAAGGATTGCTACATTTCAGGACCCCCCTCCACGGGACCTGAATTACATTTTGGAAATGTTCACGGTACCCCCCCCCCCCCCCCTCCATTTGAACCGGCATCCAAGGCTTCTCTGAAGTACTGCACATGGAAAACAGTACTGCTTGTGGCCTTAACTTCAGTTAAAAGTGATTTACAGGCTCTCATGGCCATTCCCCTTTCTCATATTCCACAAAGACCAGGGTTACCCTTAGCACCAATCCGTCCATGCCAAAGGTGGTCATTGAGCTTTCCTTAAACCAAGCCATCCGTCTCCTCACCTTCTTTGCTCACCCACAGTGATAGTCTTGCACTCCCTTGATGTGCACTGAGTGCTTAAGTTCTACCTACACAAGACTCCTACACAAGACTAAGTCCTTCAGGAAGTCTGACCAGTTTGTCTCCTTCCACCCCAGGCCTCTGGGGGAAAGCAGTAACAAATAATCATCCTGGAGTTACAGGACTATTACTTTCTTATGCGCACTATGGGAAATCATTGGGATCAAAGGTTAAAGCACACTCCACTAGGGGTATGGCCTCTTCTGGAGCTTTATTCACAGGTTTGGACACCATTCTAGAGGCAGCCACTTGTAATGTTAGGTGAATGTGTGCTCAGATGTCCAAGCTAGACCATATCTCTAGGTCCAGGGCTGGATTCGCCAGGGCTATCCTTGGGTTCAGAGAATTCTTCCAAGCCACCACCCACTTCCTCAGTGAGCTTTGGTACTCACCCAAGAGTGTAGAATACTGCAACGTGTGAATAGACGGGCATAGAATAGTATATAAAATCTTACCATAACCATAGATGTCCCCTCTTCTATGTTGCAGTATTCCTTCCCTCCCTCCTGTTGAGGTCATTCCCTTCTTTGATGGCACAGGACTTGTGCAGCTTGTCCTGGGACTGCAGTCCATCTGGGGCGCTCTATTCTGAGAGCTAGTGCATGTAGAAGTCACTTAAGGATCATGCTAGTCTAGCCACATCAGACTCCCACTCACTTTGTAGTGACTACAATCTTTCGAGGACTGGCCAGACGTTCAGGTAGCAAGAGAAGAAAACCCATATGTATCGAATACTGCTGCATGGACAGTTTGGTACATCAACAAACAAAGGGACCAGATCTTACCCTTGTGTGTCTAAGCACTGTGTGGCAGTGGGTGATCCCAGACTACCATTTTCTGATAGCAACACATTACGGGGAGGTCCAGCATGATGGCAGACAAATTGAGCAGGACCATTCTACTACCTTGATTGTCTTTTATGGAAGGTCTCTGTTCTGTCAATGGGGCCAGCCTTGCAATCTTTTTGCATCTTTCCTAAAGTGCAATAGCTTTTTTGACCTAATCACCCTCGGTGAAAGAAGCAGCGGGACGCTGTGCTCCATGATTGATCCCAGTCTTCTCTGCTTATCAACCAACCCTATTTTTCCCCAAATTCCTACAAAAAGCTGCATGGTTTAATAGTCTGTCCTATTCCTATGTTGCCATATTCTTAGTGTGGGATTCTTCATTTTGGGCTACCCGAACATCTGCTCCTATACAAAATCTTAAGCCTGGTTGCTGTAGGTGTGTGGGACATCACACATAGGGCCATAAACCAGGGACTTTAAATGCAACATCTGCACGCACAGGCCTCAGAACGTTTCAGCCGCAGATGTCACATTGATCACTTCACTCAGACTTCTAAAAAAAAGCTAAATACCCCTTTGGGAAAAAATTATTTTTTTTGCTTGAGCTCTGTTAGCTGTACTGCATAATGATAGGCATGACTATTGCATCTTTTGTTTAGGGTAGGAACATGACCATACTGCTTGTTCCATTTGCCAATCTTTTGTTCGATGACCCTTCATAGCCATCTAGCCGACCTCGTTATATTTAGAGAACCAACAACTCAAAAAGTTTGCACTTGGGATGGATCCCAAATCGGCCGTTACGACTGAACCACCACAGAAAAAGGCCAGATGTTCCTGTTTCGCTGTTGCAGTCCTAATAAATGGGTTATCCGGCTCCTGGGAGCCCTGTCGGCCAGAATGCCAAAGGTAAGTAAAAATGTCTGCCATCTGTTGTAAAGGGCATCAGGGTGTGTGATAGAAAAGGAGGCAGCCGTCACTTTCTCAGGCTTCGTTGTCGCGGAGCCCGAAGCAGAGGCTTTTTATGCACGAGTGCCGGTCGGCAGTTTACTTTTTGGTTTCCGACCTACAAGAGTTGGTCTACTACAGCAGAGTACCTCATTGGGGATCCTGTTTTCTTGCCTATCGAATGTCAGAAAAAGTTAATTGCCTCACCTGTGGAAAGCAGATTCCCCATAGAGATTTTCATTCCTATCGCTTTATTTGTTTAGGCCTTGACCACGATGTTGCCAAGTGTGATCTTTGTGCTTCTGTTAATCCGCGTACTATGCATTGGGCTAAGATTTTGGCGAAGAATTTTGGAGTCTGGCCTACGTTTGTTGGTATGGTGTCTGCCAGTCTTCAGGTTTGGGATGTTCCGAAGAAACATAAAGATAAGGACCGCGACAGGCCTCTGAAAGCTAAGTCCACTGATGAGGTTAAGTTGGTCGTCAATCAGGCTGTAGCTAGTGAGACACCTTTGCAGTCCCTGCAGTCTGCAGATGTATAACCGCAGGCCTTGATCAAGTCCCTTAGGCCTTCAGCCTCCGTTTTGCCTTTCGACCTGTTGCCGGTCACCTCTTCTGCTGGAGCCGCTAAGCTGACTCTGATGTCCAAGGCCTCCATTTTGCATTGACAGCAAGCTTCTTCCTTCAACCACTGCTACAACTTCGGCGGTTGCCAGTCCTCCCAATTCCTTCAGGCTTGTAGGTAAGTCTTCCACTCATAAGCCTGTGAAAAGGCAAGGTCCAGCTTTTCGTTCCCCTCCATCCCAAGTGGTTAAAATGGCTAATGATTTGACTCTTATTAGGGGTTCTCAGCCTTCTCCTAAAAGGAGTAGGGATGTTTCCCCTGAGGCTTTGTCCTGCTCTGGTTCTGATTCTTACAGCATTTCTACTGATGAGGAATTTTCTCGGGCTTTCTCCTTTTGAGGATTCAGATGCAGAGGAGTCCATCCCTTCGGCATCTCTTCCAGAGAATATCTCTCTTGGTGATTTAATACTCTCTAACATTTTAATTAAAGCTTATTCCCAATCCAAGAAACTGATTAGGGGTTTCTGGATTTACCACAGCATAGACCTCTTGCTATTCCCTTGTGTTGGAAGGTTGTTTTTCTGGAAAATTGTCTCCTAATTCGGTTCCTCCTGCTCCCAGGAAACCTGACCTGGATGTACCTTTGCATAAAGACAGGCTTTTTGGCAGCAAAGCAGAGTAGGTACTGAAGAAGATGGAGGAGAAGTCCAAATCCATGCAAACTGTTTAGGATTTTCTGTAAGTACAACCCCCTCGCTTTAGCAGGAATTACCCTTTCAAGAGTTGGACCTTTCCTGATACCAGCAGACAGAACCATTCCAGGACTAGGAGTTGCAAATCGAGGGGCAGGAGGCTACCCCTCAAAGGTCTAGGTGTTGGCAGGCTTCTGCCTCTAAAGGGGTAAGTTCCAAGCCTGTATCTGTCAAAACACTCGCAATGACTTTTTACAACTTCTGCCTGTTCTTGCTTGCTGGGAGAGTCCTTTAGGAGGAAGGTTGGCCCATTTTGCAGATGTCTGGGTTACTTTCACAGATGACAAATGGGTGCTTAGAATCGTGTCCCTAGAGCACAAGTTTTCTTTTCGCACCTTTCCAGCTCCCAAGAGATTCCTAGACGATCCTCCAAACCAAAGGGCAGAAGTAGAAAAACAAATTCTTTTTCATCTGGGAGCAATATAATCGGTCCCTGCTCAGGTAGGCCTGGGCTTTTATTCCAGGCTTTTTCTAGTTCCAAAAAAAGAAGGCACCTGGCATCCTATCCTGGATCTTTCCATTCTGAACTCTTCTAGTAATTCCAAAGTTCAAAATACTCACTCTACATCAGTTGCTACCAGTTCTAGAAAAGGATTCCTGGCTGGTAACCTTGGATCTGAGGCTTATCTGCACATTGCTATGAAGGAAAGTTGCAGGCAGTACCTTTGTTTCAGAGTGGGTGTGCAACATCAATTCTCTATGCTACCCTTTGGCTTATCTACTGCTCCCAGAATCTTCACAAAAGTGCCTGGCCCCAGTCATTGCTTTTTGCAGGCAAGAGAAAATCCAGATTTACCCATACTGGGACGACTGTCTGATTCAAGCAAGTTCTCAGGAATAGCATTTAAAGGATCTGGAATTCGTAAAAAAACTTCTCTTCCCTGGGTTACGCACTCAATGTGGAAAAATCGAAAATGGTACCATCCAAGGAGAACATTCCTGGGAGCGAGTCTGAACATAGCCGCTCAGATATCTCGCCCAGGAGAAGCAGACAACTTTCAGTTTACTTCAAGGACTTGGCAAGCCTGTCCCAGCTCCCTGCAAGGAAATACCTGCAAGCTCTGGGATTTATGGCATCTTGTGTTCTCATGATTCCATATGCAAGCCTGCATATGAGGAAATTATAATGGTACCTCAAGAACATTTGGTGTCAAAACTCAGAGGACCTGGATAGGATTTGTCTGCTTCCATCTCTGCAGACAGTTTCTATGGTGGGCAACAGCCTGTCTACAAAACAAAGGCATGCCTGTTTGCACACCTCTTGCCTCAAGTTCTCACTACAGGCACATCGTACTGTGCCTGGGGAGCATACCTGGATGGCAGATGCATACAGGAAATTGGAACGCCCAGCAGATGCATCTGCACACAAATATAAAAGTCGATTGTTTGAAAGCCAGTAAGGTCTGCTGAACTGCATTTTTCTCCAGGGACCCTGCTTGTTGGGACAGAACACTACGGTCATGTGGTACATCAAGCAGGGAGGGGACTCACTCTTACCCCCTGTGCAGGCAAAGCATGAATCTTTGGTCCATGGCAGTATCCCTGAACCTGCATCTCCTAGTTCAATTTTTTCCAGGAAGGCTCTGTGTTTTGGCAGACCAGTTGAGCAGGCAAACCCTGGATCCTCTCATGGCAGCTGAACAGAGCAGTCTTTTTACAGCATCATTCAATGTTGGGGCACTCCTCAGGTGGATCTTTTCTCCTCTCCAGACAACCATCTGCTACTACTCTTTTGCACCAGACAGTAGCACAGCAGAGCCTGGAAAGTGGATGCTCTGTCCTTCCCTTGGACGTTGCTGTCAGTGTACACCTTCCGTCTTTCTCTTCCTAGAGTATTGGTGAAGGTCAGGGATGAACGTCCAAGGACTATTCTCATAGCTAAGGACTGGCCCAGACAGCATTGGTATCTGCTGCTTTGCAGTCTCTCATCTTCCTCCTTGGCACCTTCCTCTGAAACCAGATCTTTTGGTTCAGGAAAGGGGAAACATTCTACATCCTCATCTTCAGTTTCTCCATTTGGCCGCATTCATTGTATGACTCCTACCACTTCTTCCCTTTCCCAACAGGTGGTTTACGGGCTGAGGGAGGGCAGGAGACCTAAGAAATCCTATGCTGGCAAATGGGAAAGGTTCTCTCAATGGATGCAGGCTAGAGGGGATTGTGCTTCTCAACATACCTTTCCTCTGATCCTTTAATACCTGGCTGATTTGCTTCAGGGTGGTCTTTCCTCTATCAAGATTCATGCTTCAGCCATCTCTGCTCATTGTTCTCTTAAACAGCCCATTTTCTCTCATCCCCTGATGAAAATATTTCTCAGAGTTGCTTGCAATATAAAACCTCCCAGACCACCTACTCCAGCCTGGGATCTTAATTTTGTTCTGGAGAAACTCGTCCTCCTTTTGAGCCAGTTGCCTCTACAGATTTAGTTTTTCTCTTGGAAGACCGCCTTCCTCTTGGCTATAACTTCAGCAACGAGGGTTTTGGAGCTGCAAGCTTTGGCCGTGGAGCCTTTTCTTTTCCATACAGATGGTCTCTGAGGACTAATTTCTTCATGCCTAAGGTGGTTTTTAGCCAGACTCTTGATCAGTCCATACACCTCTTCCTACCTTCTTTCCTAATCCTCCTTCGCAATAGAGGTGAAAGGATCCTACATTCTCTTTGTGCACAGACAGCTCAGGTTTTACCTCGACAGGACTAAGGACCTTTGGAAATCAGCACAGTTATTAGTCAGATGTTCTTCGTGTTTCACTGTTGCAGTCATTATATTTGGGGTAATCTGCAGGCAGGTTGCCCTCAGTTGGCCTGAATAACAAAGTCTTGGTTCCTGCGTCGGTTGCTGCCTCCTCTTCCATGACGTCAGGGGTATAAAACATGCAGCCAAAGCCATTTTAATCAGTGTTTCTTGCTGCGCGGTACCCAAAGCAGAAGCAGTTCACAAGTGCCGGTTGGCAGACTCCTGAAATTTTCGCATTCAAGTTTAAGAACCGTTCTTGCTCCTTACTGATGTCAGTAAAAGTTAATTGCATTACTTGTGGGAAGCAAATGCCTCTTAAGGATTTTCATTTGTACTGTATTCTTTGCCTAGGCCCAGATCATAACGTGCCTTGCTGTTGGTTTTGTGCTAGATTTAACCAATGCACTATTAAGCGTCTGTATATTTTTGCCTCAAAATATTTTGGATCCAGATTTAATTACCATGAAATGTCATCTGTTAGCAATCTGATTACCGGAGTTCACAAAAAATGCAAAGAAAGACAGTCTAGGTCCAAAACAGATGACGAAGCTTCTAAGCCAGTCACTGGATCGCCAGTACTCTGGTGTTTTTGCAGCCCCTGATACCAGATACTTTTGAGTCGCAGGCCTCTACTGAGACCCATGTGGAGTCAGGTATGCCCAGAGATTCTCGAGTATTGAACCCGCGGATGTCGCTCCCTTGGATGGGTCCGGAGCCGCTGAGCAGGCACCAGCTAATGAGGGTGTTCAGGCCTCAACATTTTTATATAAAACGCTAGCTTCAAAAACATATTCTAAGTCTAAAAAACCGATGCATGGGCCAAGTGCTCAGGCCCCTATTCCTAAAAAACAGATCAAAATGGCTGAGGACTTAAATTACCTTTATCAGGGGTTCCCAACCCCCCCGCTAAGAGGCCTAGGCAGGACACTGATTATATATCATTTTTTCTGATCAGGAATTTTCTATTCCACCCTATGAGGATTCAGAAGAATCCATCCCATCTGCATCTCCTCCCAACAATTATTCATTTGGAGAAACTTTGCATACTTTAAGGAAACATTTTCATTGGAAGTCAGGATTTTTCTGAATCAAGAGGCTTGGGGATTTTCTTCCTCAGCATAGGCCTTTGGCAATACCTCCAGTGTTAGACGTGTTTTCGGAATAAAGCATGGCTCCTGATTCCCTTTCTCCGGCTCCTAGTAAGCCAGACCGATATTACAGGGTTCCTGACTCCCACAAATTTCTATTCAAAAATCCTGCTGCTATTCCTGAGACAATCTCACAGGGTCCCAAAGGTGTAAAGGCCTCTACAGCCAAAAATCCTACCCCCTCTGATTCCAGGGCGCTGGATAGATGGGGAAAGAAGGTTTATATGTCTGCAACCTTTGCAGTTAGGGCCTTAAATTGCCAGTTTCATATGCTTAAAATATCATCAGCATGTTATGGGCTTATTGAAACAGAAAATGATGATTTCTGATTGTGTGGAAAATAAAGGATTACATGAATTATTGCATGCAGAAGAACAGGTTAGAAAGCATACTTTGCAATGTGGTTTTGATTCCCCGGAGGCCTCTTGCAGGGCCACAGTTACTGGATCTGTGATGAAGGCATGCCTGGCTCAAGGAGAAAAATCTGCCTGATCATGTTAAAGCTAAACTGTTGGATGCCCCTTTACAGCATGATACTCTGGTAGTAAGGCAGAATAGGTTTTAAAGAAAATGGAAGACTAAGCTAAATCTATGCAAACTGTAAAAGATTTCTTACAAGTGCAGCCACCCAGGTTCAGTAGGCACTGGCCTACTAAAAATTGGTCCTTTCCTGTGTCCAACAGAGCCTCTCAAGGCAAATCCAGGCACTCAAAAGGCTCTAGATACCAATCACTGGGTTCTTACAGGTCAAAGCAGTGGGGTGCCTCCACCTCCAAATCTGGAGGAAACAAAGCACAACCCTACAGTAAGCAGTCTCAATGGCTTTCCTCTACCTTCACCAAGTACTTAACTTTTGGCAGCCCCCTTGGGGGGAAAATTAGCACTACATGCTCAAAATTGGCCGTTGATTACCCAGGACAAGTGGGTATTAAACATAGTATCCCAGGGATACAGATTTAATTTCCATACTTTGCCAATTTCAAACGGCCAGATCTGCCACAAAATCAATGGGCAGAGGCTCAAACAAGTTAGTCCCTCATGGATATGGGGGCTATTCAACCAGAACAGCAAAAGGGCAATGTTTTTATTCAACTTTTCTGCTACCCAGAAAAGACCATGCCTGGCATCCAATACTGGACTTATCGATTTTGAACATTATGTTCATCGTGTTACCCTGCTGCAGTCATCACACTTGGGTTATCCTGCCGTCAGGCAGTCTTGCAGTCGGCCCGAATTCCAAAGTCTTGGTCCGGTGTCGGTTGCTGTCGCTTCTTCCCTGACGTCAGTGTGCCAGGCGTATATCAGAGGCATCCGACGCCATTTTCTTCAGTCTTTCTTGCCTTGCGGTGCCCGAAGCAGAAGCAGTTCGCAAGTGCCGGTCGGCCGACACCTGAGATTTTCGAATAATTTGTCCGAAGTCTTCAAAGCTAAGTACCCCGTTGGGGAACCTTTTCTTGCCTCAGTCAGATGTCAGAAAGTTAATTGCGTTTCTTGTGGGAAGCAAGTACCTCATAAGGACTTTCATTCTTTTTGTATACCTTGCCTAGGCCCAGACCATGACGTCACTGGTTGTCTGTTTTGTGCTAGGTTCAATAAGCGAACTTTTAAGCGACGCTTTGATTTTGCACGACACTACTTAGGAAATTTAATTAGACTACGCCGTCTGAGCAAACTACTACCAGCGTGCATAAAAACGCAAAGATAAAGAAAGGCAGCCTAGATCCAAGCCAGACTCTGAGGCCTCGGCTGAGCCAGTTGCCGGTTCTCCGGTTTTCAGTGAGGCGCCTACGCAGCCCCTGGCTACTGCTGAATTGGATCCTCAGACCGCTTTGGACTCTCCCGCAGCTTCTGCCAGACCACAGAGGGGTAAATACAGGCGCCCAAGGGGCAGAGGACAAGCGCAAATCCCTTACAAACCCCGCCAATGGGGCACTGCAACACAGGAGAAGTCAGGCCACAAACTACTAGAAGGCAAACACAATGACTTGTACCTCAAACTGCCAAGCATAACTCTCTTGGCAGCTCCCTTGGGAGGAAAATTAGCACATTTTGCAGACAACTGGCGCATAGCCACAAAGGACAAATGGGTCCTAGACATTATCTCACAAGGATACAGATTCCATTTCTACACCTTGCCAAGGATAAAAGGAATGCCAAACCTGCCACAAAATCAATGGGCAGAGGCACAAAAACAAATTACAGCTCTCATGGACATGAGCCATTCAACTGGTACCTACACAGGAGCAAGGCCAAGGATTTTATTCAAGGCTCTTTCTAGTCCCCAGAAAGGACAATGCTTGGAGACCCATTCTGGACCTTTCAATTTTAAACACCTTCTTGCAAGTACCCAAATTCAAGATGCTAACACTACAGCAGCAGCTTCCCATGTTGAGCAAGAAAGCTTGGCTAGTAACATTGGACCTCAAGGAGGCATACCTGCATGTCCCTATCAGACAAAATTGCAGAAGATACCTCCGTTTCATTGCAGGTTCAACCCATTACCAATTCTCTGCACTGCCCTTTGGCTTATCTACTGCGCCCAGGGTTTTCACAAAATGCCTGGCACCGGTAATTGCATACTGCAGACAGGAATTCAAATATACCCATACCTGGACAACTGCCTCATCCAAGCAGAAAGCAAGGACATTCTCTTACAACACATGGCTTTTGTAAAACATCTAAGTTGCCTAGGGTATACCAGTAAACGAAAAATCAAAACTAGTGCCCTCACAAAATGACATTCCTGGGTGCCACTTGAATACAACGGCCCAGATGGCTTATCTGATGCCAGGCAAGCTACAATTAACTCAATACTTCAGAGCGATGGCAACAAAGACCCAACTCCCTGCAAGAAAAATTCTGCAGGCCTTGGGCTTCATGGCATCTTGCATACTACTAATACCATTTGCAAAACTGCATACGAGGAAATTACAATGGTACCTAAAAAGTGTATGGTCTCAACACAGCCACAGCTTGGAAACAATGATATCTCTCATTCCCTGCCTTCAACAGGAGTTCCTATGGTGGTCACAGGCATGTCACCTCAAGGGTCAGCCTTTCACCTTACCCCCAGCCAGGCAAACTATGACAACAGATGCATCGGACTATGCCTAGGGGGCACACATGGCAGGATGGTGCATTCAAGGCATATGGACTGCAGATCAAAGCAATGCACAATCAAAAAGAAATGCTAGCTGTACAAAATGCTCTGACGGCCTTCAAGGACCTCTTACATCCAGGACAGCTTATCATAAGAACAGACAACACCACAGTAATGTGGTACATAAACAAGCAAGGGGGTACACACTCCTACCCTCTATGCAGGCAAGCAATGACCTTGTGGAAAACAGCACTGGCTTACCAAGTTCAATTACAAGCTCAATTCCTGCCAGGAAAAAAACGCATTGGCAGACGACCTAAACAGAAACATCATGGATCCCCACGAGTGGAAACTGGATCCACAAGTATTTGCAATGATAACTCAAAAATGGGGGCTCCTAGACCTATTTGCCAGCCCCCAAAACTATCAACTAACAAAATTTTGTACAAGGACTTTTCACCATCAAGCTTGTAAAGTGGACGCACTCTCATTCAGTTGGAAAATGCTGACAGTATATGACTTTCCTCCATTACCCTTTCACAAAGGTGCTGCTGAAAGTCAGGATGGAGAGACCTCGAATGATACTCATTGCTCCAGACTGGCCACACCAGCACTGGTACCCACTGTTAAGGAATTATGGCCCAGGGCCCACCTTGGATTCTACCACAAATTACTCATCGGCTCACACAGCAAGACAATCAGATTCTACACAGCCAACTCAAAACCTTAAACTTGGCTGCATGCAAATCACCTAAGCAACCAGCCAGCTCCCCTCTCTCAAGCTGTTATGGATGTTTTTCTGGAGGCCAGGAGGCCCAGCACCAGGAAAGCCTAC
This sequence comes from Protopterus annectens, assembly GCF_019279795.1. Lineage (NCBI taxonomy): Eukaryota > Metazoa > Chordata > Ceratodontiformes > Protopteridae > Protopterus > Protopterus annectens. Next base: position 1,257,132,919 of record NC_056747.1, read on the forward strand.
TCAGACAAATGGAAAAAGTTTTGCGCCTGGAACCAAGCTAAAGGCCAAAATACCCTTCAGCCTGACATACCTCATATTTTGCAATATTTAACTGAGATGCTACACAAAGGGCTTTCTTTTTCATCTATTAAAATCCACGCCTCAGCTATTTCAGCTCACTACAACACTGATCCTTATTTTCACATCCACTCCTAAGGCAGTTTCTCAGAGGGTCCAAAAACATTAGGCCTCCCAGGAGAGCAGCAGCACCTACTTGGGACCTCAACTTTGTTCTGGAAAAACTTACGCCACCTCCTTTTGAGCCAGCTTTCTCAGCTGACCTAGTTTATATCATGGAAGACTGCCCTGCTGCTAGCAATTACTTTCAGCGAGAAGAGTTTCAGAGCTTCAGGCACTAATGGCAGAGCCTTTCCTCATTTTTCATCAAGACAGAGTTTCTCTATGAACTAACCCCTCCTTTATGCCTAAGGTGGTATCCAGTGTGGCTCTAAATCAAACCATCCATTACCCACCTTTCCAAATCCACAGAACAAAGGAGAAAGACTCCTACATTCCTTGGACGTTCACAGGCAGCTACTTTACTACTTGGATAAAACTAAGGTTTTCAGAAAATCTGACCAGCTTTTTGTATCCTATGCTACAGCATCGCAAGGAAAGGCTATCTCAAAACAGAGCATTTCCAAATGGATAGGACATTGCATACGTTTTTGCTACACCCACCATGGAAAACCAGTTCCTGCTAGCATAAGGCCCCACACTTCCAGGGCAGCAGCAGCTGCAGCTACATCTACAGCCTACCTCAGGGGGGTGCCAACCAAGGATATTCTGGAAGCTGCAACTTGGAGTTCAGTACACACCTTCACCAAGCATTACCACTTACCACTTTACTCTGACTAGAGCTGGCTTCACCACTGCAGTTTTGCAGGGCCTTCTAGCCTCCTCTAACCCTGTTTGACTCCACCACCCATCCTTAGCTTTGGGATTTTACCCAAGTGTGATGACTGTAGCAGGGGTAACACTATGCACATAGTACAGTTTTGTACCTACCATAAATGTAGATGTTCGAGTGTATACCCTGCTGCAGTCCAGGTTACCCTCCCTCCATCTCCTCTGAACTAGCTGAACTTATTTCTACCACTCTATCCTATACTACTTCTGTGGTGTATTTGCTATCTGGGGCAAGAAAAACTAAAGAAAATGGCGTCTGATGCCCCTGATACACCCCTGGCGCACTGACGTCGGGGAAGAAGCGACAGCAACCGACACCGGACCAAGACTTTGGATTTCAGCCCTACTGCGGGACCGCCTGACGGCAGGATAACCCATGTGTGATGACTGCAGCAGGGTATACACTTGAACATCTACATTTATGGTAGGTACAAAACTGTACTTTCCTGGACATTCCAAAATTCAAATTGATGACTTTTTACAACAGCTACTGCCTATGCTGGGCAGGAACACTTGGTTAGTGACTAAACTTAAGAGGCGTACCTGCATATCCCAATAAGGGAATCGTGCAGAAGATGCATCTGCTTCAAGGCAGGTTTTTTGCATTGCCAATTCTCTGCACTGCCCTTTGGGTTATCTACTGCGCCCAGGGTCTTTTACAAAGTGCCTGGCACCAGTAATTGCACTTTGCAGACAAAGAAGCATACAAATTTATCCTTACCTGGACGACTGTCTCAAGCAGAGAACAAGGACATTCTTCAACATCTGGCGTTTGTAAAAAGGCTTCTAACATGCTTAGGGTACACAAACAAATCCCAGCTGGTACCCTCTCAAATAATTATATTCCTGGGTGCAAGCTTGAATACAACTGCCCAGATGGCTTACCTTACGCCAGACAACCCAAGGCAACTGACAACTTCAAACAGATGGCAGCCAAAACCCAGTTATCCGCAAGACAAATTCAAGCTTTGGGGTTCATGGCATCCTGCATTTTACTAATTCCATATGCAAGACTGCATATGAGGAAACTTCAATGATACCTAAAAAGTTTATGGAGTCGACATTGGCAGTCTGAAAACAATGCTTCCTCTCATTCCCTGCCTACAACAGAGTTTCTTTGGTGGGCAGACACGTCACCAAAACAAGGGACTGTCATTCACTCTACCCCTGCCACCCTAACTACAGATGCATCAGACTATGCTTGGGGGGCCCACCTGGCGGGGAGATGCATTCAGGACATATTGAGTCCAAAACAAATGGATCTGCATATCCACCAGAAAGAGATGCTAGCTGTTCAGAATGCTGACAGCCTTCAGGAACTTACTTCATCCAGAACTACTACTGATAAAGACTGACAATACCACAGTTATGCGGTACATAAGCAGGGGTGGTACACATTCCTACCCTCTTTGCAGACTAGCCATGGCATTGTGGAACAGCTTTGACTTGCCAAGTACATCTTCAGGCTCAATTCCTGCCAGGAAAACAAAATACTCTGGCAGAAAATCCAAGCAGAAATCTTAGGGACCCGCACGAGTGGAAACTGGATCCACAAATCTTCAGCATGGTAACACAGAAATGGGGGAGGCCAGACATCTATTTGCCTCTCCCCAAAATGATCAGCTGGACAAATTCTGCACAAGGACTTACCACAGGCTAGCTTGGAAAGTGGATGCCCTATCCTTCAGTTGGAAAAACCTATCAGTCTATGCCTTTCCCCCTCTGCCTCTTCTCCAAGGTCTTAATAAAGGTCAGGCAGGAAAAAACAAAAATGATCCTGATTGCTGTAGACTGGCCTCGCCAGCATTGGTACCCAATTCTAAGTGATGTGTCTCCACTCCCTTCTTGGTACTTGCTTCAAATACCTCATCTACTGTCTCAGCAGAACAATCAAATTCTGCACACTGCTCCAAACTCTGAACCTTGCAGCATGGCTGATCATTTAATTCAAACACCTCAGTAAATCTGTGATGTCTGTCAGTTTGGAAGCCAGAAGGCCTAGTACTACAAAATCTTATGCTGATAAATGGAAGAGATTCTGTGCTTGGAATAAAGCACAAGGAACGGACACAAATATCCCTCAGATTTTACAATACTTTACTGAGATGCTTGACAAGGGCCTATCTTTTTCTTCAATAAAAATCCATGCCTGTGCCATCTCTGCTCATTACAACACGGAGCCTCCCCTCTTTTCTCATCCTCTGCTAAAACAGTTTCTTAGAGGGGCCAAAAATTTAAGGCCTCCTAGAAGATCACCAACTCCTGCATTGGACCTCAATTTTGTGCTGGAAAAACTCACCCTGCCCCCTTTTGAACCAGCAGCTACTGCCGATATAACATTTTTCTTTGAAAACAGCTTTCCTCTTGGCAATCACTTGAGCAAGAAGGGTTTCAGAACTACAGGCTCTCATGGCTGTGGAGCCTTTTATCACATTTACCCGGACAGGGTTTCCTCTGGACCAATCCTGCCTTTATGCTTAAGGTGGTATCCAGTGTGGCTCTTAATCAAACAATTCACCTGCCAACATTTTACCCAAATCTGCAGAACAAGGGGGAGCTGATTCTGCATTCTTTGCACGTACACAGACTGAGATTCTACTTACAGGACCAAATCTCAGTCCGAGCAACTACTAGTGGCATTTGCTTCAGGATCAGAGGTGAAGGCTATATCAAAGCAGACTATTTCTGAGTGGATAAGCCACTGCATTTGTTTCTGCTACTTGCACCATGGTAAACCTGTGCCCAAGGGAATCTGGTCACATTCCACCAGGGCTGCCTCTACCTCAGCAGCCTTTCTCAGAGGAGTTCAAATCAGACATTCTAGAAGCTGCTACTTGGAGCTCTGTTCATACCTTCACAAAGCATTATCATTTGCCTCTCTTCTCCAAATCCAGGGCAGGCTTTGCCACTGCAGATGTTCGTGTTTCACTGTTGCAGTTATTACACTTGGGTTATCCTGCTGGCAGGCTACCCGCAGTCAGCCAGAGTTCCAAAGTCTAGGTCCGGCGTTGGTTGCTGTCGCCTCTTCCCTGACGTCAGTGTGCCAGGGGTATAAAAGATGCAACCGACACCATTTTTTCAGTCTTTCTTGCCGAGTGGTGCCCGAAGCAAAAGAAGTTCGCAAGTGCCAGTAGGCAGACTCCTGAGATTTTCGAAGTCGAGTTTCAGAACCGAAGTCTACAATAAAGCCAAGTACCTTTTTGGGGAAACTTTTTTTTTCTTGCTTCAGACCGATGTCAGTAAAAGTTAACAATTGTATTTCTTGTGGGAAGCAAATAACCTCAAGGACTTTCACTCTTACTGCATTCCTTGCCTAGGCCCTGACCACGATGTCACTAGTTGGTTTTGTGCTAGATTCAACAAACGCACTTAAGCGTTGGCTTGAGTTTGCCTCACAGTACTTTGGCCGGAGGTTTAACTATATAATGCCGTCGGAACAACAGACTACCGGAATTCGTAAACACAGACAAGGAAAAAAGACAGGCATCCGAGGTCCAAAACCGATGACAAAGCCTCTTCTCAGCCAGTCGCCGGTTCTGTGAGGCGCTTTCGCAGCCCCTGACACACCCGCTACCTCAGAGCCACAGGCCATATCAGACTCCCACGTGGAGACACCCAGGCCTCTGGAAACTCTAGGTATTGGACCTGTGGAAACTATTCCCTCAGATGGGTCCGGAGCCGCTGTGCAGGCAGCTTCTGAGGGCGTTTTCAGACCTTCACAGCTTAAGTCCTCTGCAGCAGCCAAGGTAAACTGTTCTGATCTGATCACCATTAAAGACCAGAAAACAAGTACAGCATTCTCCAGGACAGTCATCCACTCCAAAGAAACAGATGCTTAAAATGGCTGAAGATTGAATTACTTTGATCAGGGGTTCCCATCCCCCTCCCGATAAAAGGCCTAGGCAAGACACTGATTCCTCTGACCAGGTTTGTTTCCTCTGATTCCTCTTCTAATCAGGGATACTCTCTCCCTCCCTATGAGGATTCTGATGCAGAAGAATCTATACCTTCAGCCTCTGCACTTGATTATTCTTTTGGGGAAGCTCTGCATACCATGAGGGAGCATTTCCATTGGGAGAGCCAGGATTATTCTGAATCCAAGAAAAGGCTCAGATTTTTTTACTGCCTCAGCTCAGGCCCCTGGCTATCCCCCCTGTGCTTGATGTTTTCCCTGAATCCAGTCCGTCTCCTGATTCTTCACCCCCTGCACCAGTCAAGCCAGACAGGTACTACAGGGTCCCTGACTCTCATAAATTTCTTTACAAAAATCCTGGTGCTGACCCCGAAACTATTTCTCAGGGCCCCAAAGGGGTTAAGGCTTCCACTGCAAAAAATCCTGTTCTCTGACAGATTCTAGAGCTCTGGATAGATGGGGGGAAAAGTTTACACTTCTGCTACTTTGGCTGTAAGGGCTTTAAACTGCTAGTTTCACATGCTTAAATATCAACAGTACCTTGTGTCTTTATTAAAACAGAAAATGCTTACAAAGTCCTGACAATAAGGAAATGCAGGATTTACTGCATGCAGCTGAACAGGTGGGAAAGCATACTCTGCAATGTGGTTTTGATTCATTGGAGGCTTCTTGTAGAGCCGCAGTTACAGGAGCGGTCATTCGAAGGCATGCTTGGTTAAAAGAAGTTTACCTGAGCATGTTAAAGTAAAATTATTGGGTGTTCCACTACAGCATGATACTTTGGTGTTAAGGCAGAGGTGTTAAAGAAAATGGAGGATAAAGCAAAATCGATGCAAACAGTGCAGGATTTCTTGCAGGTTAAACCACCTAGGTTTAGCAGAAACTGGCCTCCAAAAAATTGGTCCTTTCCGGTATCAGACAGGCCACAGAGAGGCAGATACAGACACCCAAGAGGCATATCTCAGTGCCAAGGCTCCTACAGACCTAAACAATGGGGTGCTTCATCCCCCAAAGGAAAAGACAAATCACAACCTTATAGGAAACAGTCCCAATGACTTCCCTCTACAGATGCCAAGCACTTACCTTTTGGCAGCACCCTTAGGGGGGATGCTAGCACTTTTTCACAAAATTGGCACATCACCCAGGACAAACGGGTACTGAATATTGTTTCAGGGTTCCACTTTCACACCCTTCCAAAATCAAAGGGTATGCCGGACCTGCCACAAAACCAATGGGCAGAGGCACACAAATTGCTGCCCTCATGGATATGGGTGCTATTCAGAGTACCACATCAAGAACAGGGACAAGGATTTTACTCAAGACTTTTCCTGGTACCCAGGAAGGACAAAGCCTGGAGACCAGTACTGGACTTGTCAATCATAAATACTTTTCTGGATGTTCCAAAATTCAAAATGTTAACATTTCAGCAACTTCTACCCATGCTAGGCAAGAAGGCTTGGCTAGTTACTTTGGACCTCAAGGAGGCATACCTGCATGTACCAATCAGACAATCTTGCAGAAGATACCTCAGATTCATAGCTGGCTCAATGCATTACCAATTCTCTGCATTGCCCTTTGGCTTAACTACTGTGCCCAGGGTCTTCACGAAATGCCTGGCACCAGTAATTGCATTTTGCAAACAAAAAGGAATTCAAATATATCCCTACTTGGACGACTGCCTTATTCAAGCAGAGAGCAAGGACATTCTACTAAAACATCTGGCGTTTGTAAAAAGATTACTAGTTTGCCTAGGGTACACAGTAAACGAAAAGAAATCAAAACTAGTGCCCTCTCAAGAGAATATTCCTGGCTGCAAGCTTAATACAACTGCCCAGATGGCTTCTCACGCCAGACAAGCAAAGGCAACTGGCTCATTACTGTCATGATGGCAACAAAAACCCAGCTCCCTGCAAGAAAAATTCTGCAGGCCCTGGGCTTCATGGCATCCTGCGTTCTATTAATTCCATATGCAAGACTGCATATGAGGAAATTACAATGGTATCTAAAGTGTTTGGACTTAACATTGCCACAGCCTGGAAACAGTAATTCTAATTCCCTGCCTTCAACAGGAGTTTCGTTGGTGGTCCCAAGCCTGTCACCACAACAAGGGACAGTCTTTCACCTTACCCACAGCCAGGCAGACAATAACGGATGCATCAAATTATGCCTGGGGGGGCACACATGGCAGAAAAATGTATGCAGGGCACATGGCCCAAGGAACAAATGCATCTTCGCATCAATCAAAAAGAGATGCTAGCTGTACAGAATGCTCTGGCAGCTTTCAAGGATCTACTACATCCAGGACAACTATTACTAAAGACGGACAATACCACAGTTATGTGGTACATAAAAAAGCAAGGGGGCACACATTCCTACCCCCTCTGCAGGCAAGCCATGACTTTGTGGAATACAGCCCTGACCTATCACGTACATCTGCAGGCACAATTCCTGCCAGGGACAAAAAACACACTGCCAGACTAAGCAGAAATCTCCTGGATCCTCACGAATGGAAACTAAATCCACAGGTCTTCAGCATGATAAGGAAATGTGGACGCCCAGACATAGATGTTTTTGCCTCCCCTCACAACTGTCCACTACAAAAATTCTGCACAAGAATTTATCACCCACAAGCATGGAAAGTGGATGCTCTATGGGTTCATAGGTAGGTACTAGGCTATTGGCCCTTGGGCCTATATAAGCCTAGCCAAGGGTACCCTGGCTTCCGCCACCCAAGAAATCTTTCCTGTGCCACTGTCTAGCAGAGCCACAGAAGTGATCCCGGGGTGAATTTCCTATCTCCAATCCAGTCATCAAGATTTTTCTTGAACAGTGCTAATGAGGAGCTTTGATATAGATAGATTGTTCCAGAGTATGGCAAGTCTCTGGGACAGGAATCTATTCCTCCAGCATGTTCCATTTATTGTAACGAGGTTTAGGTCCCTAGAGCATGTAGCTCGTAGGGTTTGTGATTTCTTTAAGTGGAGCATGTCTAAAAGCTCTGGGTTTGACATAGCTTTGTGTGTTAGGCAGAGATCGCCTCTGATTAGACGATATGCAATGGAGTAAAGCTGCAGTTTTTTGAGATGGTCTGCAAAGGGCATCTCTTTGAGGCCAGTAATCCTCTGAGGTATTTCTGTGGCCTTTCCAGTTGCAGATGTCTTGTGAGGTACATGCCAAAAGGGGCATTGTACTCTATAATGGGTCTAATGAGTGACTAGTAGAGGGGAACAATGACCTCTTTTTTCCTGGATGAGAAACCTTTTGTGATGAGGTGTGCCACATAGAAGTATTTCCTGACTACTGTGGCGATGTGATTATCAAAGGAGACTACTGTCCAACTGTGTCCCAAGGTCTGTTATCACACTTTCAGCTGGAAAACTGACAGTTTATGCCTTTCCTCCACTGCCTCTTCTTCCCAAGGTGCTTGTAAAAGTAAGACAAGAGAAGCCAAAAATGATCCTGATTGCCTCAGACTGGCCACACCAGCACTGGTACCCAATCCTAAAGACCTTGTCTCAAAGCCCAGCCTAGCCTTTACCTCAAATTCCACATCTTCTGACTCAAAACAATCAATCTGCACAGTCAACTCAGAACCTTAAATCTGGCTGCATGGCAGATAACATAGCCACTCAGACCACCTCTCTCTAAAGCTGTTATGGATGTCATTTTAGAAGCCAGGAGGCCCAGCCCTAGGAAATTTTATGCAGAAAAATGGAAGAGATTCTATGCTTGGAACCAGGCACAAGGACTCGAACCACTTGTTTGAAAATTTCTCAGATTTTACAATACCTAACTGAGATGCTGGACAAAGGCCTATCCTTTTAATCTATTAAGATCCATGCCTCTGCCATTTCAGCTCATTACAATACGGAACAATCTGTTTTTTCACATCCACTAAAACAGTACCTCAGAGGGACAGAAAACATAAGACCCCCAAGGAGAGTACCGACACCTACTTGGGACCTCAATTTTGTTTTAGAAAAACTCACTCTGCCTCCTTTTGAGCCAGCCAGCACTGCTGATATAAAATTATGGTAAACTGCTCTGCTCTTAGCAATAACTTCAGCAAGAAGTCTGTTACAGGCATTAATGGCAGTGGATCCTTACATCATTTTCTTTTAGGACAGGGTCTCACTGAGGGCAATTAATATTTATGCCAAAGGTGATTTCCAGTGTGGCTCTTAACCAAACCATTCATTTGCCAACTTTCTATCCAAATCCCCAGAATAAGGGGGAGAGACTTCTGCACGCTTTGGACATACACACAGCTACGTTTCTACTTGGACAAAACAAAAGCTTTCAGAAAAACTGAGCAACTTTTTGTAGCTTATGCTGCAGGATCACAAGGAAAGCCCATCTCCAAGCATCCAATTTCAAAATGGATAGGACACTGCATTCGCATTTGCTATGCACAACATTGCAAATCAGTGCCTAAGGGCATTAGGTCACATTCTACCAGAGCAGCAGCCACTTCAGCAGCCTTTCTCAGAGGAGTACCAACCAAAGACGTTTTAGAAGCTGCAACTTGCAGTTCAGTGCACACTTTCACCAAGCACTACCACTTACCTCTTTACTCTAAATCCAGAGCAGTCTTTGCCACTGCAGTTATGCAGGTTCTGGTAGCCTCTCCTAACCCTATTTAGGACCAGCCACCCAACCTCAGCTTTGGGATTCTACCCAAGTGTAATGACTGCAACAGTGAAACACTATGAACATAGTACAGTTGTGTACCTACCATAAATGTAGATGTTAGTGTATTCGTTGTTGCAGTCCAGGTTACCCACCATCCTCCTTTTCTATGCTGAGACTTTACTGTACTTCTCAATTCTATACAACCTGTGTGCTGTATTTGCTTGGAGATGAAGGAAATGTTTATTTTACTACATGCTTGCCTTTTGGCATACTTTTTTACAGCCTTCCTATTTGGGGGCACCTGACATCTGAGGCAAGAAAAACTGAAGAAAATGGTGTCTGTTGCATCTTTCATACCCCTGGTGCACTGACATCAGGGAAGAGGCGACAGCATATGATGCCGGACCTAGACTTTGGAACTCTGGCCGACTGTGGGTAACCTGCCAGCAGGATAACCCAAGTGTAATGACTGCAACAGTGAATACACTAGAACATCTACATTTATAGTAGGTACACAACTGTACTTTCTGCAGGGCCTTATAGCTGCTCCTAATGCTATTTAGTTCCATCCTCCCATCTATAGCTTTGGGATTCTACCCAAATGTAATGACTGCAACAGTGAAACACTAACAGAGTACAGTTGTGTACGCTTACCATAAATGTAGATGTTAGAGTGTATTCACTGTTGCAGTCTGGGTTTCCCTCCCTCCTTTCCCCTTTTTGTGGTCCTCTCCTATTTTTTTCTTGAGGTACAGGCTTAATTTTTGTCAAACTGGTTTTTGATTTGAGCTTTATTTTTTGGGGATTCCTGACTCATGACAAGAAAGACTGAAGAAGTGACGTCTGCTGCCTCCTTTTTGTATCTGATGCCCCGATGTCCTTTACAACAGATGGCAACCGAAGTACTTTTTACTTGCCTTTGGTATTCTGTCCAACTGAGGGCACAAAGAGCCGGATATCCCATTTGTTAGGACTGCAACAGTGAATACACTCAAACATCTACATTTATGGTAAGTGTACGCAACTGTACTTTTCTAGGCCTACCTCTGTTGCCGCTCTGCCATCAGAAGTCCCGCCAGCTTCCGATCTAGGCATTGAGGGACGTCTTAACCATCTACTTCAGCTCCCACCGAGGAAGCTGCTTCAGTAGTAACTGCCTGCATGTCGTTTGAGGTAGCACTGAAGAAGGCTTTGTTAAATATTTGCCGAAACCGGTCTGTTTTTCAAGAACCTCAAATTTATTTTTAAGGTGCCTTGTATGCTGGTCCTATTTTCTTTGTTAGCATAGACTGCTGTCCCTACCAGTGTTGAGGGAGAACCAGACTCAGTTGGATGACAGACCAAGACTCCATTATCTGAAGCTCAGGCCCCAGAACCTAGGCCTTCTCCCAGACCTATGCCTTCTAAGCGGAAGCAAAAACCAAACACTTGACTACAACCCCTGAAGGAGTCCCAGACTGGTCATTTACTAATTCTTTACAGGCCTTTATGGCTCTTAGGCCCACAACCTCTTCCTCCTCCACTATTCCAGTGTTTAGTCCCAGGCCTGCCTCTGCCACTTCTCTCCCCTTGCCCTACTACCCAAGGAGGAGAGGAGGATCTAAAACCTTAATGGACTTCTGAAGTCAATCTCTTGTGCCTCACAGATTGCCTCTCCTATGGAATACTATTCCTCAGATGAATCCATTGAAGGGGACCCTCCCCCGAGTATATTACTTTTGGTGAAGCAATTACTAAGATGAAACAATACTTTAAATGGGATACTACCCAAGTGACTGACTCCCAGAAGAGGTATTTTGAACGGACTCTGTGCACCTAAGAGCCCAGACAGCTTTTATAAAAGTGCTTGATAGCAGAAATTTAGTTCTGACCCCCCCCAAGCAGATCCTGCAGTAATTGCCATCTCTCCTGGAAAGCAATGTTGACTGATTCCTTCAACTCTTCTCCCAACTGATAAGGATAGCAAGTGCATGGACAGGATTGCAAAAGTGCACACCTCCACCCTGGTCTTCTGAGCCATCACTTACCCAGATGCATGTTGTAAAATATGCCCTGGACTGTTTCACAAGCCTCCAGTCTCCTGGCTGCCACACCTGACTGCCCTACTAAATCATGGATAGCATCTAAACTGTCTGGCTTCACAGGTAGCAAGACAGGCCATTGGATGCAGTTGTGATGCCGCAGAGGCCTCTGCTAGGTCTGCAGCTTTTGCTTCAGTTCTCCAGATATTTTTGGCTTCGCTTACTACCACTCCCTGAGGACTTCAAAATAAAATTATGGACGCCCCATTAGACCATAACCTTTTGTTTGCCAATCTGCAGAGCTTTTTAAAAACCTGCAGAAAACTAATGAGCTGGAGGACATCAAGCATTTGTCCCCTATTCACATGTATTACAAGTATTATCCTGCTAAAACATTTTTTGTCAGGAGAACTTTCTGTGGCACCCCCTCTATCAGCCACAGGAGTGGAACCAGAAGCAAACTACTCCAGACCTGCCTTTCAACTGACTCAGACCATCTTTTCAGGATAGAAATGCACCCAACAATGTGTGACTTCCTTGCCCATCTACCTTTGTCAGCCTGCCTGACCCACGGTCTCACCTACTGGATAAACACATCAGACCACTGGGTACTGACTAACATTCAAAATGGATACTTCCTGTCTTGGAAGGAAAAACCCATCCCAAGGCCAATCCCCTTTCCAGCCAAAAATCAAATCCACCTCTCCTTGCATTCTACTAGACCTCCAAAGGTTAGGCACAATAAAACCAGTTCTCCCAAGGAAGAAAGTATTTTACTCCAGAATTTCTGGTCCCCAAAAAAGATGAGTCTGAGACTTACACTAAATCTGTCCTTCCTAAACCATTTCCTAAAAGTTCCATCATTCAGAATGCTATCCCTTTGATTTCTTCCCCTTAATCCCAGCTCAGGCCTTCATGGCCACACTAGATCTAAAGGAGGCTTTTCTCCCTATTCCCATAAAATTCTCCAACCAAAAATTAAGTTTTACTGGACCCTGCTGTCATTTTCAGTTTACAGCCTTGCCCTTTGATTTGTCTACTGCACCCATGGTATTCACAAAATGCCTAGACCCAGCTGTTGCTTACTGCAGGTCCCAAGGTGTCCAAATCTATCCCTGCCTAGCCATTCTCCTGTCACAGAAGACCTCCAAAGATTCACCACCTCCTTTCTACAAAAACCTGGGCTTCACCCTCAACTTAACCAAATCACCCTTGCTCCACACAGCTAGAAAATCTTTCTGGGCTGCAGGATCAGGACAGACCTGATGCTTTCTTTCCTTCTCCAGGGCAAAGTTCTGTCCCTCTCCAATCACTTCTGAAACCTTTTACTAGCTCCCCCAGTTATCTGCAAGGCAATTCCTGAAACTCCTGGGGCTGATGGCAACCACCATTCCTATGCTTCTCTTAGCAAGAGTACACATGCACAAGTTCCAGTGGCACCCATAATATGGTCAAAACACCAACTCCCTGGAGCAATAAATTCCCATTCTCCCTGCCTCAAAGCAGAACTAAGGTGGTTGATTCCACAAATCCTTCACAACCCCAGGACTACTGCTCCAAATGTCCTTTCAAACCCAATTTATGCACACAGATGCCTCAGACTTAAGGTGGCGAGCCACGTTCGAAGCTTTCTGGGTACAGGAGGTATGGAATCCTACCCTTCAAAAGAAGCATATCCGTGTAAGGGAAATAACTGCAGTTCTGGCCCTGGAGGCTTTTCTTCCTATTCTCCAACCAGGCCCCTTTCAAGTATTTACAGAACATCAGTTATGTGGCATCTCCACAAACAAGGAGGGGCCAGAGCTTACCTCCTTTGCAGGATAAGTACAAATTTGGGACCTCACTTTCAGGCACGCCTTGTCCTTGCAAGCTTCATACATCTCCTCTTAGGACAGTCGAATATTCTCAGCAGAATATCCTCTCTACAGCACAAGTGGATGTTGAACAGAGACCTGTCTAGACATTGCCAAACATTGGGGCACTCCAAGTGGATCTGTGCCTCCCCCCAGAACAGACAATCGAACAATTTCTGCACCAAGGATGACTCTCTCCACTTGCCTGGAGTGTAGATGCCTTCAGCATTCCATGGTAAGGACGGTTTCTATATGATTTTTCACCTTTCCCACTAATCCAAAAGGTCCTACTGAAAATAAGGAAGAACAAACAAAATATCTTGCTGGAGGACTCCAACTGGCCAAGGCAACACTGGTCCCCCCCAATTCTCATTAGCCAAGGGCAATCACCACAAGTTACCTCACAAGGCGGACCTTCTCACAACAAAAGGGAACTCTAATTCATCCTCACCAACAGATGTTAGGACTAACACTGAAATTTATAATTCCTTTTAGACACCACTACTCAGCGGACATGCTTACAGTCCCGAGGGAGGCCAAGAAACCTGCTACTAGGAGATCGTATTCATCTAAATGGAAGAAATTCTCCAAATGGTGTCTACATAGGGACAGGGACCCCAGCCAAGCAGACCCCTCCCTTGTCCTTGCTTGTGTGAAATCATTAAGGATGGCCTTTCTTACTCTTCAGTTCACCTTCCAGCCATTTCAGCTTGCCTGCCTCTAAGACCCCCTTTGCCATCCAGGCTGGATGTAAAACTTTTCCTGAGGGGTCTTGCACATCAGACGACCTAGAAAACCCATCCCACCACCCTGGGACCCCTCAGCATTGTCCTGGAAAAACTAACACTAGCCTAGCCCCCTTAGAGCCAGCTAGCAATGCTACTTTACAGTTGTAAAAATGGAAGACTGTACTGTTGGACTGTACTGTTGGCCATTACTTCTGCTAGGAGTGTCAGTTACAGGCTCTCATGGCCTGCGTCTTAGACAACTTTCCACAAGGATAAGGTGGCCTTGCACACTAACATTTCCTTCATGCCCAAAGTGGTTAAACTCTCTAATCTATTAATCTACCCACGTTCTTCCCATCACCAACTAACAATAGTGAGAGGCTTCTCCATTCCCTGGATGTACACAGTTTCGTCTAGGTAGAATCCAAGTTGTCCTTCAGAAAAACTAACCAGCTATTTGTCTCTCCATCCCAAGGCTTTGGGCAAGGCAGTCTCCAAACTATTTTGTGATGGATCAGAAAATCAATTTTCTTCTGCTACTCGCACCATAGCAAGCCCTTACCCCATGGGGTGAGCTCACTCCACCAGAGGCTTGGCTACTTCCAAAGCCTTCTTCAAAGGGCTGGATACTGCATCCATTTTGGAAGCAGCCACTTGGTCCACTATTCACACCTTCACCAAATGCTACAAACTGGACCAAGTCCTCCAGAGTCTGGGCAGGTTTTGCTAGAGCAATCCTGCAGGGGTTCTGAAATCTTCACTTCTACCTTTACCACAGCTTAGAGGGAAAGGTGTTCTCCCACACTAAGAATACTGCAACATAGAAATAGGGCATAGAATAGTTGTGTAAAATCTCACCATAACCATAGATGTCCTCTTCCATGTTGCAGTATTCCTTCCCTCCTGCCAACCCTGGATTGTTTGGACTATGGACATAACTCTTGGGCACTAGGAAGCTCTACCCTTCACCTAGCGCAGACTAGCGAGCCTATGACGCATGACACTTCTGGCTGACATCACTTATTACTCTTTGGGACTTTGTCTGGCCTTTAAGTTCTGAAACACATTTAAGGTCCCTGGTTTATGGTCCTATGACATCCCACGCACCTACAGCACCCAGGCTTAAGCTTTTGTATAGGAGCAGAATCCCTCACTAAGAATACTGCAACATGGAAGAGGACATCTGTGGTTATGGTAAGATTTTACACAACTATTCTTTCTGCATCCCTACAGATGTGCACATGGAAAATTGTTTTGCTGGTAGCCCACACTTCAGCAAGAAGGGTCAGACTTGCAGGCACTCATGGCATGCCTTCCTTACACTGTCTTCCACAAAGACGGTGACCCTGTGCACCAACCCCTCAATGCCAAAAGTGATAAACGAGCTATCATTGAATCAGTTCGTTCACTTACCCACCTTCTTTCCCAAAAAATGATAGTGAGAATAATACACTCCCTGGATGTTCACAGACTAAGATTTTATCTGGACAAAACCAAGTCCATTAGAAAGTCAAATAGACTTTCCTTTCATCCCAGAGCCCTGGGCAAGGCGGTCTTCATGCAGTATTTCCTGTTGGCTCAGGAAGTTTTTCTATTACTCCTACCATGGAAAAGACCTGAATTGGGATCAGGGCACACTACTAGAGTGGTAGTTTCCTCCAAAGTCTTCATAGGCCTAGACTCTGCTACCATCCTTGAAGCAGCCACCTGGTTCACTGTACATTCACCAAACAGAAACTGGACCATATCTCCAGAGCAGGTTTCGCACGGGCAATCTCTGCAAGGATTTCTGAAATCCATTATCTCTACCCTTCCTCCTTCCTGAGCTGTGGTACTCTCACAGTAAGAGTACTGCAACATGAGAATAGGACGTAGAATAGTTGTGTAGAATGTTTCCATAACCATAGATGTTCTCTTCCATGTTGCACTATTGTTTCCCTCACTCATGATCCCCTAGTTGTATATCTACATGTCTGTGGGACTTCACAAATCCCCTACCCTGCACTAGGGTATTTGGCAGTGTGGCAGTCCACCAGTCTGGAGGACATCTTTTGGGATCTCCTAGTCTACTGTCCGAATGGGAGTTGGATGATGTCCTTCAAGGATGCATCTGCATTCCTTACAAATGGGTTGTCCTGTCATCAGGCAGCCCTTCGGTCAGCCGGATTCCAAAGTCTGGGTCTGGCCTCGGCTGGTGTCGCACTTCACCCGACGTCATCTCTGCTGGTCTTCGGGTATAAAGGCATCAGCAGACGCCATTTTCCTCAGTCTTTCTTGCCGCGTGGCGCCCGAAGCAGAAGCTGTTCGCAAGTGCTGGTCGGTCAGATCCAGAGATTACTACTACCGAATACTACTTCGAAGACTTCTAAAAAGCTAAGTACCCCGTTGGGGACTCTTTCTTGCCTCAGCCGATGTCAGAAAAAGTGAATAACTGTAACTTGTGGGAAACAAATACCTCATAAAGATTTCCACTCGTACTGCTTACCTTGTTTAGGCCCAGACCACGACGTAGCAGCTTGTTTAGCCTGTGCTTCATTCAACCGACGAACGCTTAGGCATCGGTCTGAGTTTGCTGAACAGTTTTTCGGCTCAGATTTTGTGTACATTATGCCGTCGGATCCTCCGACTTCTCAAATTGTTAAAAAAAAGCAAAGAAAAGGACAGACACTCGCGGTCCGTGGTTTCGGCCGAAAACACGGTTAAGCAAACCGCGAGTGTGTCTGTTTCGGCCGAAACTGAGCAAACGGGTCAATCTTCAGCCGAATCCATGACTACTACCGAGGCCCCTTCTACCCTAGTTGAATCGGCCTCTGAAGTTTTGCCTACTACTGTGGTTCCTCAAGAATTATCGGACACCATCCCTTTGGATGTCTCTACCCCAGCACGTGGTGCTGCTAGGCCTCCTGCAGCCATGTCTATAAAGGCCTTTGCCAGGGCTAAAGCAGCCAAAACTGCTAAGTCTGTGCCTAAGCCCCCCTCTCACAGACCCAGTTCCAGTTCTCAAATGCTTACTCTGGCAGAGGATCTCATCCCTTTAATAAGGGGATCCCAATCTCACCCAGACAGGGCCTCTCAACCTCCAGAAAAGAGACCTAGAGCAGAGCCCCCTGAGCCAGTGTCCTCAGATGACTCTTCTGATGATACAGACAATACAGACCATCCAGAGGCTCCTTTTTCTACTTATGAAGATTCCGATGCTGAAGAATCTATTCCTTCTGCCTCTCCACCAGAGGAATTTTCCTTTGGGGAAACCTTACATGCCATGAGAGAGCAATTCCAATGGCAGGGACAAGATTTCTCAGATTCAAGAAAAAGGCTTAGGACCTTTTTACACTTACCGCAACATAGGCCCTTAGCTATATCTCCAGTTCTCCCTGTTGTGGATGATGCATTTAATGATGCTTGCACTGCTCCTGATACTTTACCTCCAGCCCCTGCTAAGCCCGATAGGTTTTACAGGGTACCGGACACTCACCTCCACTTATACAAGGCTCCTTTTGCAGATCCTGAGACTATCTCCCAGGGGCCTAAGGCAGTAGCTTCGACCTCAGCGAAAAACCCTCTCCCTTCTGAAAGGGAATCCAGGTCCTTAGAGAGATGGGGTAAAAAAGTATACACCTCTGCTACTCTCAGCTAGAGCTTTGAACTGTCAGTTTCATATGATCCAATACCAAGAGTTTATGCTTGATCAGTTAACTAAGAAACTCTCCTCTGATTCCTTAGATAAGAAATATGTTCTAGAAATGGTGAATAACATTCAGCAGGTTAGTAACCATTCTTTAAAATGTGGCTATGATGCACTGGAGGCTTCATTTAGATCAGCCATGACTGGCACAGTTATAAGAAGGCATGCATGGTTGAAAGAACAGGTCTTGCCGGATCATGTTAAAGCAAAGCTATTAGATGCTCCTATGGATAAGGTCAGTCTATTTGGTTCTCCTGCCCAACAAGTAATGAAGAAAATGGAAGAGAAGGCAAAATCTATACAAACAGTTAAAAATTTCTTACAGGTTCAGCCACCAAGGTTTAGCAGGAACTGGCCTTCCAAAAATTGGTCCTTTCCAGACTCCTCTAAAACTCAGAGGCAGGAATAGACGTTCTAGAGGCAGAAATCAATCCAGAGGAGGTGCCTACAGGGGACGCCAGTGGCAAGGCAATAACCAACGAGGCACAGATACAGCCACTACCACTGCAACACGACAATCACAGTGACTTGGCTCTGACACCGCCTACCAGGGAACAAATAACAGCACCCTTAGGCGGAACGTTAGCCTTATTTTCAAAAAACTGGCACTATATCACGAGAAGTGGATTCTGCAAACTATAGACCAAGGCTACAGGTTTCATTTCCACACCTTACCAGTAAAAAGAGGAATGCCAAACCTACCACCAAATCAAAAGACAGAAGCTCTAAAACAAATAGCTCAATTAACAAAGATGAGAGCTGTGGAAAGGGTACCACCTACAGAACAGGGCAAGGGATTTTACTCCAGACTCTTCCTAGTACCAAGAAAAGAGAAAAGTTCGAGACCTATTCTCGACCTGTCCGCTTTAAATACATTCATCATTGTTCCAAAATTCAAAATGCTGACCCTACAGCAACTTCTTCCCATGCTGGGCAAGGAGTATTGGCTGGTAACTCTAGATCTCAAGGAGGCATACCTGCACGTCCCCATACGACCAAATTGCAGAAGATACCTCAGATTTCTTGCAGGATCAGAGCATTATCAATTCTCAGCATTGCCCTTTGGCTTATCTACTGCGCCCAGAGTGTTCACGAAATGCTTGGCATCAGTAATCGCTCATTGCAGGCTTCAGGGAATCCAAATTTATCCATACCTGGACGACTGCCTGATACAAGCGGACAACAAAAGCAAGCTGACACAAGACTTACAGAGAGTCATTTGCTTACTACAAGCCCTGGGATACACAGTCAATTTAAAAAAGTCAAGACTGATACCATCCCAAACAAGAACATTCTTGGGTGCAGAATTGGACACAGTAAAACAGATGGCATTCCTAACTGCAGAAAAACAAGAACAACTTCCTCTTTACTTCTTGGCATTAACAAAGCAGAACAAACTAACAGCAAGGAAAGTACTGCAGGCCTTGGGCTTCATGGCATCCTGCATAATCCTGGTCCCCCATGCCAGACTGCATATGAGAAAGCTACAGTGGTGCCTAAAGAATTTATGGTCTCAACACAGGCACAGCTTAGAAACCGAAATACCACTAATCCCATGCCTGAAACAAGAGTTCCTATGGTGGGCTCAGGCATGCCAGTCAAACACAGGTTTGTCCTTCCACAACATTCAAGCAAGCCAAACCATCACAACGGACGCCTCAGACCTCGGTTGGGGGGCCCACATGCTGGACAAGTGCATTCAAGGCTTATGGACTCCAGATCAGCTGCACCTGCACATAAATCAAAAAGAAATGCTGGCAGTAAAACTAGCAATCCAGAATTTCAGACCATTCCTCAAAGAAGGCCAATTGATAAGGACAGACAACACCTCAGTCATGTGGTACATCAACAAACAGGGAGGCACTCATTCATACCCCCTATGCCGAATGGCTCTGGACCTATGGAATATGGCTCTGAGCTACAACATTCAGTTACAGGCAATATTTGTACCAGGAAAAAAACATCCTAGCAGACATGTTAAGCAGAAATACCTCGGATGCTCACGAATGGATGCTACACCTGGACATCTTCAAGGCCATCACAGAGAAATGGGGAATGCCACAAATAGACCTATTCGCATCCCCACTCAATCACCAGCTCAAGAAATTCTGCACAAGGACATACCACCCACTTGCTTGGAAGGTGGACTCTCTATCCTTCAGTTGGAAAGGCCTGACAGCATATGCATTTCCACCCCTTCCTTTGATGCACAAGGTACTACTGAAAATCAGAGGAACGTCCAAGGATAATTCTGATAGCTCCAAATTGGCCAAGACAACATTGGTATCCATTGCTGAGGAGCATGTCTCGGGGGGGAAACGTGGACACTACCCCTGATGCCTTTGATGTTAACTCAGAACGACTACAACATCCTGCATTCAAACCTGAAAACTCTGCAACTGACTACCTGGAACATTACATAAAAGCAACTAACCCAGATTTATCCCAAAGGGTTAAAGACATTATCCTTGAGGCCCGCAGACCTTCAACAAGAAGGAACTATGCAGGAAAATGGAAAAGGTTTGTCATTTGGAGTACTGATAGAGGGAAAGATGTGTCAAAGGTAGATATTGCCAACATCCTGGAGTATTTGGCAGAGCTTCTCCATACAGGCCTGTCCTATTCCTCCATCAAGATACATGCATCAGCTATTTCTGCAGAATACAGCTTGATCCCCTGTCTTCTCACATCCTCTACTCAGGCAGTTCCTGAGAGGAATTAAGAATGTAAAACCTCCTAGGAAACCACCATTACCAGCATGGGACTTGAACTTTGTGCTAGAAAAATTGACACTCCCTCCATTCGAACCAGCAGCAACAGCAGATCTTCAACACCTATCCTGGAAAACTGCTTTCCTACTGGCAATTACTTCAGCACGAAGGGTTTCAGAACTACAGGCTTTAATGGCAGTACAACCCTTCCTAATCTTCCATCAAGATAGTGTCCATGAGAACTAATCCTACATTTATGCCTAAGGTGGTATCCAGAGTGTCTCTAAATCAGGCTATCCACCTACCTACCTTCTTTCCCAATCCACAGAACAGGGGGGAAAGACTGCTGCATACCTTGGATGTACATAGACAGTTGCGCTACTACCTGGACAGAACCAAGGGCAATAGAAATCTGACCAGCTTCTAGTAGCTTATGCAACAGGAAGGGAAGGAAAAGCAATTTCCAAACAGACAATCTCCAAGTGGATAGGAAATTGCATAAGATTCTGTTACTCCTACCATGGAAAGCAAATTCCACAGAACATAAGGCCTCATTCTACAAGGGCTACAGCCACTACCACAGCTTTCTTACGAGGAGTGGCTACCAAGGACATTATTGAGGCGGCTACTTGGACCTCCGTGCATACATTTGCCAAGCATTATAACTTACCTCTATACTCTAGATCCCGAGCAGGGTTTGCCACTGCTGTTTTGCAAGGGATCCTAACTACACCATAATTCTTCTTCCTCCTCCCCTAGTTTGGCTATGGTATTCTACCCATTTGTAAGGACTGCAGATGCATCCTTGAAGGACATAGTACAGTTTTGTACCTACCATAAATGTAGATGTCCGAACAGGATAGCATCTGCAGTCAGGATTACCCACCCTCCTTCCCCTCTGTGGTACTCCTATGGTATTTGCCCACCTAATAGCTAGCTTGGGGGGGATCTCTTATGGTGTATTTGTTTGTATATATGTACATACATGCTTATTTTTTGTATTTGCCTTCTACCTTTTTGAAACATTGCCATTTACCCAAAATTTACCTATCCAAGAGGGCAACTGGCATCTGGGGCAAGAAACACTGAGGAAAATGGCGTCGGCTGATGCCTTTATACCCGAAGACCAGCAGAGATGACATCGGGTGAAGTGCGACACCAGCCGAGGCCAGACCCAGACTTTGGAATCCGCCGATCAAGGGCTGCCTGACGACAGGACAACCCATTTGTAAGGACTGCAGATGCTATCCTGTTCGGACATCTACATTTATGGTAGGTACAAAACTGTACTTCGTGTTTCACTGTTGCATTTATCACATTTGTGTTATCTGCCTGCAGGTAGCCCTCAGCAGACCTGAATACCAGAGTGTTGGGATTTGTCTGATGCTGTCGCTTCTTCCATGAGGTCAGGTCGTCAAGGGTATAAAACATGCAGTCGATGCCATTACATCAGTCTCTCTTGCTGTGCTGTGCCCAAAGCAGAAGCAGTTAGCAAGTGCTGGTCGGCAGACTCCTGAAATTTATTTTTCGAGTTTCTGACCTGAAGTCTTCAAAAAGATAAGTACCCCGTTGGGGGTCTTTTTTTCTTGCTCTGATGTTAAACACTTGTCTTGCCTGTGGAAAGCAAATACCTCGGAGATTTTCATTCTTACTGCTTCACCTGTCTAGGCCCAGACCACAATTTCCCTCGCTGTCTGTTTTGTGCTATGTTCAACGCCCAAACTATTCATAGTATGGCACTTTTTGTAGCTAAATTCTTTCGCTCTATCTCTGTACTCTGAAATGGCTTCGATAAGCCATCCATCTACTGAAAAAACATAAGGATAGACCGCATGGGTCCAAAACTGCTAATGATGCTACCGTTCAGCTAGTTGCCAGTCCGCCAATACTCTGAGTTGCTTTCGCATCCCCTGATGCCCGCTTCTGCAGATTCACAGGCCTCTACTGAGACCCATTCGGAGTCTGGTATGCTGCGGGATGCTTCATCTATGGAACCTGCGGATGTCTCTACCTTCGATGGGTCCAGAGCAGCTGTGCAGGCACCAGTTTCTGAGGGTGTATTCAGGCCTTCCGATTTTTGTTAAACTAACGACTTTGTTTAAAGTCAAAAGTGCTGAATTTCTCAGGCCTAAAAAGCGCACTATGCCTACGAAACAGACTAAAGCACATTCTCAGGCCCACATGCCACAAAAACAAAATGATTAGAATGGTTGACCTTATTACCTTAATTATGGGAAGCCAGCCTTCCCCCTCAGAGACCTAGAACTGATTTTCTTTGATTCTTCTGATCAGGAATCTGATATCTCTTCCTTCTACCAGGAGATTCCCTTATCCACCTATGAGGATTCTGATGCAGAGGATTCCATTCCCTCTGCTTCCCCACCAGAAGATTTTTCTTTTGGTAGAACCCTGCATACCCTTAGAGCATTTCTGCTGAGAGCGCCAGGACTACTCAGTCCAAAAAGAGACTCTGGGAATTTTTGAACCTGCCTCAGCACAGACCTCTAGCTATCCCTCCTGTTCTGGAGATTGTAGATGTTTTCTTGGAATCCAGCCTTATGCCGGATACTTTCCCTCCAGCTCCCAGGAAACCTGACCGGTACTATAGAGTACCTGATTCCCACAAATTCCTTTTCAAGAATCCTACTGCGGATTCAGAGACCATTTCCCAAGGGCCTAAAGGCATTAAGACTACTGCTACCAAAAATCCTACCCCTTCGGACATGGATTCTAGGGCTTTAGACAGGTGGGGTTAGAAGGTTTACACATCTGCTATTCTGGCCGTTAGGGCTTTAAATTGCCAGTTTCATATGTTAAAGTATCAGCAGCATATCATGGAACTAATTAAACAGAAAATGATGATTCCTGACTGTGCAGAACACAGATTTAAAGATTTAATGCATTTTGCTAACCAAGCTGGTAAACATACTTTTCAATGTGGGTTTGATGCCTTAGAAGCATCTTGCAGGGCTGCTGTCACTGGGTCTGTTCTTAGAAGACATGCTGGGCTTAAGGAACAAAACTTGCAGATCATGTAAAAGCAAAATTACTAGTTGCAACCTTAAACCAAGAGCGCCTATTTGGCAGTAAAGCAGAAGTCCTCAAAAGGATGGAGGAGAAAACTAAGTCTATGCAAACTGTTAAAGATTTCTTACAAGTACAGTCCCCTAGATTCAGTAGGCATTGGCTTTCAAAGAATTGGTCCTTTCCAGTCCCTTCCAGGCCTTCAGTCAAAATCCAGGGGCAGCAGACCACCAAGACTTCAGTCTCTGCTTATGCACAGATGTAAGCAGTGGTGGTACTCCCATGTCCAAAAGCGGGAGTAGTAAGTCACCACCCTGTGGTAAAATTGTACAATGACTTATTCTTAACTCTTCCAAGCCTTGCCCAAGTACTTGAACCTTTAGGAGGAAAACGTGCCCTGCATGCAAAAAAAAATAGTAATGTATTACCCAAGACAAATGGGTTTTAGACATTGTTTCCCTGGGATACAGATTCCACTTCCACTCGCCCCCAACCCTAAATGGATGGCCAGACCCCCACCCCCCCCCCCCAAACCAGTGGGAGGAGGCCCAAAAGCAAGTACTTCCTTTTCTCAGCATCAAGGCTGTTCAACCTTTCCCAGCAGAACAAAAGGGACAAGGCTTTTATTCCAGAATGCTTCTGGTTCCCAGAAAAGAAAACTCCTGGTGTCCTATCCTGGATCTGTCTATTCTCAACACCTTTCTGGTGGTTCCAAAATACAAAATGCTAACTCTCCAGCAGCTTCTTCCTATGCTAGCCAAAGATTCCTGGCTTGCAACCCTAGACTTAAAAAGAAGCTTAACTGCACATCCCCCATAAGGGAATCTTGCAGGAAATGCCTACGCTTCAGAGCAGAATCTGTGCACGGTCAGTTCTCTGCACTTCCCTTTGGCTTGTCTACTGCGCCCAGGGTATTCACAAATTGCCTAGCTCCAGCCATTACATTTTGCAGGCAGAGAAGTATTCAGATTTACCCATACATGGACGATCGCCTGGTTCAGGTGGAAAGTCAGGACTTGCTATTACAGCACCTGGCATTTGTAGAGAGACTTCTAACTTCACTGGGGTACACCAACGAAAAGGCAGAGCTAGTAACCTGCTGTCGTATTCCTGGGAACAAGCTTGAACAACTTCCCAGATGGCATTCCTCACTCCAGAGAAACCAATTTATTTGACAAACTACTTCAGTCTACTGGCCACCAAAACCCAGCTGTCTGCAAGAAAAATACTGCAAGCCCTGGGGTTCATGGGCTCTTTCATTCTGCTAATTCCATATGCAAGACTGCATATGAGGAAACTTCAATGGTACCTAAAAAAAATCTATGGTGTCAACATTCTCAGGACCTGGAAACTGATTCCTATCATTCTTGGCTTAAGGACAGAGTTCATTTGGTGGGCAGAGGCCTGCAACCACAACAAGGGACTCTTTCACTCTACTGCCTGCTGCCCAAACCCCAACAGACACATTAGACTATGCATGGGGTCCTCGCATGGCAGGGCAGTGCATTCAGGGCAAATGGAACCCAAAGCAGATGCATCTGCATATCGGTCAAAAAGGAATGTTAGCTGTACAGAATGCTCTGACAGCCTTCAAAGGCCTTATTCTTCCAGGATAACTATTGGTAAAGACAGAACACTACAATTATGTGGTACATAAGCAGGGGGGAACCCTTTCCTACCCACTCTGCAGACTAGTCATGGCTCTGTGGAGCACACCCTTGAGCAATCAAGTACACCTACAAGCTCAATTCCTGCCAGGCAAACTAAATTCACTGGCAGATGACTAGCAGAAATCTCATGGACCCACAAGTGGAAACTGGAACCCAAAGTATTCAAGTTTTGAGGAACAGGTGGGGCACACCAGAGGTGGACCTGTTTGCTTCCCCTCAGAACTATCAACTTAACAAATACTGCACCAGAACTTCCCACAGCCAAGCTTGGAAAGTGGATGCCCTGTATTTTACCTGGGAAAGCCTGTCTATACCTTTCCCCCCCTCTGCCTCTCTTTTCGAAGGTTCTACTAAATATCAAACTGGACAAGCCAAGGACAATCCTGATTGCACCAGAGTGGCCACGCCAGCACTGGTACCCTCTTTTGCACAGTCTGACAGTGCTACAACCTTGGCACCTGCCTCAGACTCCCTCCCTGCTGTCTCAGCAGGCGGGCCAGATTCTGCACCCTCGGCTACAGACAGTTAACCTTGCAGCCTGGCTAATCCCCTGAACTCATCACCAGCAACACTCAGTAAGCAGGTGCTGTATGTCATTCTTGAGGCAAGGAGGCTTAGTACTAGAAAATTCTCTTCAGAAAAGTGGAAAAGATACTGTTCCTGGAGTCGGTCTCAGGGGATGGGCACAACTGTGCCCAGCTTACCTCGTATACTAGACTAACAAATGATCTGAAGTAGGATATTCATTTGTCTGCAACCTGTGGGTTATGGATCCGATATCGGATCCGAACCGGCATAGTTTCCAGCTATGGATCCAAGCTCTCAGCTCCTCCCCTCACCCATAATGCCCTGCTCTACCCTCATGACCTCAGATCTTGTTTGCCGCGCTGGTAACTGGATGTGGTTTCTATAGCTCTCAGCTAAGTGGAATTTTCTTGTACTAAATTAGAATATTTTTGCTTTCTTTAAACTTTTTTGTGTGAAAGTTGTAGGTTTCCTATTTTTATTGACTGTTTTAGTTTAATTTTATTTACAGTAGTATATTTTATTCCCTCCCTCGCTGGTACGTGAGTGTGTGTGAGGCCTGTGTGCTTTTATAGTTTATTGTTTTAAGTTACTTCTGTAACTTTTGGTTAATTTTGACTATGGCTGACCAGCCTAAGTCATTTTCTCTAAATGCTCCGAGTGTGGCCATAAGCTCTCACCGGCTGATGGCCACACTCTGTGTTAAGTGTCTTGGGGTTGAACACCTCACATCTGGCTGTTCCATTTGTGCAGGGTTCAACCCCAGGGCACTGAGGGAGCGGAGGTCCAAGCTGGTCCTGGCGGGTCTTTTACCCGGACTCGGCTCGACCCCTCCTTCGGGACTCCCAAGGCTGCAGCTGTTCCCCTGTAGCACCCCTCCTGCTCCTGGGACTCAAACTCCCGCTTCAGGACAGGAGAGGGATGCATCTAGGACCGGAGGGAGAAGCACCACAAGCGGGCCGAGACCTCTGTTTCGCCCCGCCAGCCAAGCTGGCTTCTCCCGCTTCCTGTTGAGCGGTCTCCTCCTTCTCGGCTCCGGTCACCTGTGTGCTTCTCACCGGGTCCTGAGGAGGAGGAGACCCGATCTCCGCGCAGGCTATCGAGGAGGCATTCCAGGCCTACCTCGGTAGCCTCGCCGAGATCTACCCATAGCTCGATGCTGATCTGGACCGGATGATGAGGTTCATCCAGGCCCAGATGCAGATGGGAGTGTTTGCCTCCCCTCCGGGGAGCTCAACACCCTTTTCAAGCCTATTGCTCCTTCTCCACCCGCTTCCGGGTTCGGAGCAGCTGGAGCCGAGCAGCTTCGGGGGAGGTCGGATCCGATAGTACTGGTGCCGGATCCGACCATGCCCTCGAGTGCGTCGGACCCGATCTCGAGCCTGGATCCGAGCCGGATCCGGGGATCAGTGCTCCTTCGGGCGCCGTCTGTGTCGGAGCGCACTGTCCTTCGGATCCGAGTGCGCCGGCTCCGATCCACTCTTCGGATCCGAGGGGAGCCATTGTCGGATCCTTTGGTCGAGGTCGGCTCCCTTCGGCTTTTGATGTAGTGGAGAGGGCTCTGTTGAGGGTCTCCGGACCCCGGCACTTGCTTCGCTCCGTCCCCGCTCCCTCTGCACTGGGCCAGGCTTCCACCATCCGGCCCCTGGGACAGCCCGCTTGTGCCCCAAGTTGCTCCTATGGAGCAAATTGCTGCGAGGACTCCTCTGACAGCCCCCAGAGGAGGCTCCGCAAGCATACGTGCAAAAGGAGGCACATTGACTCCCTGAGTCTCTCACTGAAGACACGGACTTGGAGGAAGGGAAGGCTCCCACGGTCACCCGAGGATGTCTCCTTCGAGACATCATGGAAATGTCCGTATTAGGGGTGGTCTGCCCAAGTCTTCCTCGACGAGTCCGTGTTCTTGGAGGCATTCAAACGGGCCCGTCTACCTCTTGGGTGTCCCCTGCCGACCCCTGGTGGACCTTATTACCACCAGGGCGTGGAAGGAACCGGACTCCGTGGAGCCAATTCCCAAAAGACCTGATAAATTCCTTAGCCCGCCTTCTGACAGTACCCATTGGAGTAAGGGGCCTCCTGTAGATGCCATGTTGATGGCGGCCACAAAGAGGGAACTGGCTCAGGAGAGTCCTCAGTCCACCCACCGAGCAAGGAGTCTCGATGATGGACCGCTTGGGAAGCGGATGTTCAGTTCGGCGACCTTTCGGTAAGCGCTGAACTATTTGGCACATGTTATTCGGATGCAGCGAGACCTTATTAAGGAGTATACTGCATCCCACCATGAGTCCATTTCGGTGTAGGTCAGAGCTCTGCACTCCACCAAAATGGCCACTCTTAGGTCAGTCACAAATACTTCTATGCGGCT
The DNA here is from genome assembly GCF_019279795.1 of Protopterus annectens. NCBI lineage: Eukaryota > Metazoa > Chordata > Ceratodontiformes > Protopteridae > Protopterus > Protopterus annectens. The sequence goes on from NC_056747.1 coordinate 1,257,160,994, forward strand.
ACTCTCCCATGCTACGGAGGGCGCCGCTAGAGCTGCGGGACAGGACTGGTCACTAGACGTCAGGCCTGGCTCCGCCACTGCATTTTTCTGAGCCCTTCAAGGCGCTGTTAACGCCTTTGATGGTTCTGCTCTGTTTGGCAAGACCGCTCGCGAGACGTTGACCCAGAGCGAGAAGGACGGGAAGACGCTCTCTGCCGTCGAGATCCGCTTCTGTCCACCCCAGAGGCCCTATTCTTGGAACCAAAAGGGTCACAACAAGGTGTGGTTCAAGTCGCAGCAGTCCCAGCCTGCTCGGACAACCAGTCCTTCCGTGGCAGAGGAGGACAGGGAGGACGCCGCCCTAGAGGCAGAGGGGCTCCCAGAAACTTCGGGTCCAGGGAACCTTGCTCTGAACGTTCGCCCAGCAGCCCTGAGGCTGCCCGACTGCTCTACTCTGGAGGCAGTCGGGGACGTTCTGGGCACCTAGCGGCATGGGAGTCCATAACATCGGACCGCTGGGTTCTCCAAATCATATCCAGGGATATCGCATTCCTTTCCTTCACCTTCCAAAGATGAAGTCCCTCCCAGACGCACCACCCGGTCAAAGGGAGGCCGCTTTAGCAGAAATTGGCCATCTGCTAGAGAAAAGAGCCATCCAGCCCGCTCCCCAGACCAGATCGGATCAGGGTTCTACTCCAGGTTCTTTTTAGTGCCAAAAGACGGGGAACTAAGACCAATCCTAGACCTCTCTCTCCTGAATCTGGCAGTCCCCAAAGAAAAATTCAATGGTCACTCTACAATCTATTCTCCCCTTCTGGGAGAATGCCACTGGATGTGCTCGATAGATCTCAAGGACGTACTACCACATCCTAATGGACAGACGCCCAGGAGGTTTCTCCGCTTCCGGCTGGGAGCCAGTCAGTACCAGTTCCGGGTCCTTCCCTTTGGTCTCACCACAGCCCCAGGGTGTTTACCAAAGTACTAGCAGTGGTAGCAGCCCACCTGAGGCTTCAGGGGGTGCAGGTCTTTCCCTACCTGGACGACTGGCTCCTTACCGCCCCAACAAGGCATCTACTTCTCTCGGCGAGACTCCTTTCTCCATCTTGCTCCATTTCTGGGCATCACAATAAATACCAAAAAGTCCAACCTGGCACCCACTCAGCTCTTAGATTTCATAGGGGCCAGACTAGACACAAGGAGTTTACGAGCCTTCCTCACTGCGGACAGAGTTCTAAATCTGCAGCTCCAGGTGCGGGCCATTCTCCATTCATGTTCTGTTCCAGCGGAGTTGGTCCTGAGGGCTCTAGGGTCCATGGCTTCGCCGATACCACTTCTTCCTCTTGCCAGGCTCAATATGCATTCTACAGTGGACGCTCTTAGTACAGTGGTCATACCTTGCTCTCCCATGTATCATCCCATAGCGATCAGCAAGGCTTGCAAGCGGTCCCTCTTGTGGTGGCTCCACCCCGGATCTCCACGAGGGTCGCCCATTTTGTGCTTCTCCCCTCTCGCCACGGTGACCACGGACGCCTCCCGCCTCGGGTGGGGGCACTTTATGGGCGGACAGTCCAAGGCACGTGGAACGATTCAGAGACCTTACTGCATATCAATGTTCTAGAGATGAGAGCAGTGCTCTTAGCGCTAGCACTTCAGGACTTTCTTCCCTTGGGAACAATTGCGATTCAATCGGACAATATGTCTGTTGTCTGGTACATCAACAAGCAAGGGGGAACAAGGTCTTACCCTCTTTGTCGAGAGGCCATGAGAGTTTGGGAATGGGCAATCTCCACCAATCGCTTTCTCATAGCAACGCACATTCCGGTCGGTCCAACATCCTAGCGGACAAGCTCAGTCGCACCATTCTGACCCCTTACGAGTGGTCTCTCAATTGTCAAGTAGGAACGCATATTCGCACGGTGGGGAACCCTTCATGCGATCTTTTGCCTCCCTCAAACACCAAGTGCGACAGTTTTTTTCGCTGATACCTCCTCCCGGAGGTTCCCAAGAGACGCTCTGGTGCATGCTTGGCCACCCGGTCTTCTGTATGCCTATCCACCCTTGCCTCTGATGCTGCAAGTACTTCAGAAAGCCTCTCGGGTGGGTTGCAGAATGATTCTCATTGCTCCGTTCTGGCCTCGACAGATCTGGTTCCCCTTCCTAAGGTCTCACTCGGTGAATCCTCCTTGGATTCTAGATCCTATTCCGGATCTGATATCCCATCCATCCTGCATTCCTCCTCCGAACCTGGACAGCCTGAAGCTGACCGCTTGGCTGCTCCAGTTCCACTCTTGATAAGGACTCCCGGTATTTCTTCACCGGTAAAGGCTATTTTGGTGGCGGCTCATAAACCATCCACTAGAAAGGTTTACCGAAGCAAATGGAAGCTTACTCTGTGTGGGCGGAGCGGCAAGGCCTAGATCCCTTCACGGTTCCTCTCCCCGTAGTGCTTGATTTTCTAACCTCTCTCTTTAATGATGGTGCCAGCAGTTCCACAGTCAAAGTTCAACTGGCGGCAATTTCTCACTATCACATTGGTCAAGAGTCTAATCCTCTTATGTCAGCCAAATTGTGCAAAACTTTTCTTAAAGGTACTTTCCTTCTCAGGCCCCTATTAAGCAAGCAGTTCCTCCTTGGGACCTTTCTTTGGTCCTACAGGCCTTGACCGCTCCCCTTCGAGCCAAGGCTACAGTGGACCTCAAATTCTTGTCTTACAAGACAGCCTTTTGGTAGCCATTACATCAGCCAAGAGAGTTTCTGAACTTCAAGCTTTATCAGCTAAACCTCCTTACTTGGTTTTTATCCGGACCGTGTCTCCCTCAGGACCAACCCGTCCTTCCTTCCTAAAATCGCTTCTGAAGCAAACATCAATCAATCCATTAACCTCCCTGTTTTCTTCCCTAAGTATGAAAACAAAGGTGAATATAGGCTACACTCACTAGATGTTCACAGGCAACTAAGATTTTATTCAACAGGACAGCTGGTCATAGGCAATCCGACCAGCTGTTTATTTCCTTTGCAAAATTCAATTTGGGCAAGCCAATTTCCAAAGTTTCTCTGTCCCGCTGGATTTCACAGTGCATTTTATTGGCTTATCAAGCCAGGAAGGCCCGCACCGGAGGGTGTTCATGCCCATTCAACCCGGTCAGTATCTACCTCAGCAGCCTTCAAGGCTAGGATTCCTCTGGATGATATTTGTGCAGCAGCTACATGGGCTTCATCTCATACATTTATTTCTCACTATAAGTTGGATCTTGCATCCAGGGGTAGAGCATCCTTTGGCTCCGGTGCTCGGAATATCCTTCCATGATGGCCCAAGATTCAGGTAGCTGGGGACTCTGTCCCACAGGTTGCAGACAAATGAATATCCTACTTCAGATTTAGAAGTTATGTACTCACCATAACGTTCCATCTGAGTAGGTGTATTCATTTGTCTGCAACCATCCCGCCCTCCTATCCCCCTGGCCTTTCAGTTTCCTGCATATTACTTGTTACCCTTTTGAGGGTATTGTTGCTTTGGCAAACTCGATCTGAGGTCATGAGGGTAGAGCAGGGCATTATGGGTGAGGGGAGGAGCTGAGAGCTTGGATCCATAGCTGGAAACTATGCCGGTTCGGATCCGATATCGGATCCATAACCCACAGGTTGCAGACAAATGAATACACCTACTCAGATGGAACGTTATGGTGAGTACATAACTTCTAATTCCACAAGGGCCTGTCCTCTTCTATTAAGATTCATGCCTCTGCTATCTCAGCTCATAATACTGAGCCACCCCTCTTCTGTTATCCTCTGGTAAAACAGCTCTCCTGAAGGATCTTAATTTTTGGCCCCTCTAAGGAACTGTCACTCAAGCCTGGGACCTTAACCTTTGTATTGGAAAAACTCACACTGCCACCCTTTGAACCGGCTGCTACGGCTGAGTTAAAATTCCTCTCATGGAAAACAGCTTTACTTCTAGCCATCACTTCAGCAAGAAAAGTGTCTGAACTGCAGGCCCTTATGGCACTGGAACCCTTAATTATCTTCCATCTGGGCAGGGTTTCCCTCAGGACTAACCCATCTTTTATGCCCAAGGTGGTGTCTAGTGTGGCTTTAGATCAGTCCATTCATTTGTTAACTTTTTCCCCTAATCCTCCGAATAAAGGGGAAAAGGATACTGCATTCCCTGCACAGGCAGCCTAGATTCTTTTTGGACAGGACTAAGCCTCTCAGAAAATTAGATCAGCTTTTAGTTTTGCTGCAGGAGCAGAGGGCAAGGCCATTTCAAAGCAAACCATTTCTAAATGGATAGCACACTGCATCCATTTCTGCTACAAGCACCATGGAAAACCTACCCCACAGGGGCTAAAACACATTCCACTAGGGCTGCATCTACCTTTACTGCATTTTTCAGGAGGGTCCCTACCAGGGACATCCTGGAAGCTGCAACCTGGGGTTCTGTACACTTTCACCAAGCATTACCATTTGCCTATCTTTCTAAATCCAGAGCTGGATTTGCCACAGCAGTCTTACAGGGCCCGATTACCAGCCCTAAGGCTTAACTACCTCCACCCTTCCTTAAGCTTTGGGAAGCAACCCAAATGTGATGACTGCAACAGTGAAACATAAACCTAGTACAGTTGTGTACACTTAACATAAATATAGATGTTCGAGTGTATTCACTGTTGCAGATGTTAATCGTGTTACCCTGCTGCAGTCATCACACTTGCCGTCAGGCGGTCCCACAGTCTGTCCGAGTTCCAAAGTCTTGGTCCGGCGTCGGTTGCTGTCGCTTCTTCCCTGACGTCAGTGTGCCAGGCGTATGAGGCATCCGACACCATTTTCTTCAGTCTTTCTTGCCGTGCGGTGCCCGAAGCAGAAGCAGTTAGCTAGTGCCGGTCGGCCGACACTTGAGATTTTTGAATCGAATTTCAGTCCAAAGTCTTCAATAAAGCTAAGTACCCCGTTGGGGAACCTTTTCTTACCTCAGTCCGATGTCAGAAAAAGTTAACAATTGCATTTCTTGTGGGAAGCAAGTACCTCATAAGGACTTCCATTCTTATTGTATTCCTTGCCTAGGCCACGACGTCACAGGTTGTCGGTTTTGTGCTAGGTTTAATAAATGAACTATCAAACGCCGTTTTGACTTCGCACATTACTTTGGTATTTTAATTATATCATGCCGTCGGAGCAGCCGACCAGCATGCATAAAAAACGCAAGGATAAGGACAGGCAGTCTAGGAACAAGCCAGACTCCGAGGCCTCTGCTGGGCCTGTCGCCTATTCTCCGGTTTTCAGTGAGGCGCCTACGCAGCCCCTGACTACCGCAGAATTTGAACCCCAGACAGCTGCGGAGTGTACTAAGCCATCGCAGCCATCTTCATTAGGCCCTTCCGACACTGGAGCAGGAGGAGATTCCGGTGCAGTAGAAACACTTTCAGTTGCAGAAGTTGTCTTCAGACCGACTACACTCACCATTAAATCTTATGCTAAGCTTAAAACTCAAAACCAAAAAAGACTATATCAGTCTACAGTTCAAGGCCCCATGCCTAAGAAACAGATGCTTAAGATGGCTGAAGATTTGATTACCCTAATCAGGGGTTCCCATCCCCCTCCAGATAAGACCAAGACAAGAGGAAGGATTATGCTTCCTCTGACCAGGTTTCAATTTCCTCAGATTCTTCTGAGGAACAGGATTACACTTTTCCCCCTTATGAAGACTGATGCTGAAGACACTATTCCCTCAGCATCTCCCCTTGAAGACTACTCCTTTGGGGAAACTTTACATACCATGAGGGAACATTTCCACTGGGAAGGCCAGGACTACTCTGATTCTAAGAAAAGGCTGAGTTCCTTTTACTACCCCAGCACAGACCACTTGCTATCCCTCCAGTTTTAGACATTGTGGATGATGTTTACTTGGAGTCTAGTCTAAATCCAGACTCTCTACCTCCTGCTCCAGCCAAACCAGACGGGTACTACAGAGTACCTGACTCTCACAAATTCCTTTATAAAAGCCCTCTGGCTGACCCAGAAACAATTTCCCAGGGTCCCAAAGGGGCTAAAGCTTCTATGGCTAAAAATCCTGTTCCCACTGAAAGGGTTTCCAGAGCCCTAGATAGATGGGAAAAGAAGATAATACACTTCAGCTACTCTGGCTATGAGAGCATTAAATTGTCAGTTTCACATGCTGAAATATCAGCAATTCCTAATGTCTCAAAACAAAAAAAATGAGCACACATTCTGAACAGTCTGAATTCAAGGAAATGCAGGATCTGTTGCATGCAGCTGAACAGGTGGGCAAACATACTTTACAATGTGGATTTGATTCATTGGAAGCTTCCCGTAGAGCAGCTGTTACTGGGTCTGTCATACGTAGACATGCTTGGTTAAAAGAACAAACCTTACCTGATCATGTTAAAGCAAAATTATTGGATGCACCTTTACAGCAGGATGCATTTGGTGTCAAAGCAGAAGAGGTTTTAAAGAAAATGGAGGATAAGGCAAAGTCTATGCAGACAGTCAAGGATTTTTTTACAGGTAAAACCCCCTCATTTCAGCAGAAATTGGCCAACAAAAAAATGGTCCTTTCCAGCTTCTGACAGATCACAGAGGGAAAATGCAGACGCCCAAGGGGCAGAGGTCCGTCACAAGGCTCTTACAAACCTCGCCAATGGGATACTGCTACCCAGAAAGGAGAAGACAGGCCCCAAGCTAGCAGAAGACAAACACAATTCAATCCTCAAACTACCAAGCAAATCTCTCTTGGCAGCTCCCTTGGGAGGAAAATTAGCACTTTTTGCAGACAACTGGCACATAATCACAAAAGACAAATGGGTCCTAAACATTCTCACAAGGATACAGATTCCACTTTCATACCTTGCCAAGGATAAAAGGAATGCCAAACCTGCCACCAAATCAATGGGCAGAGGCACAAAAACAAATTACAGCTCTCATGGACATGAGCCATTCAACGGGTACCTACACAGGAGCAAGGACAAGGATTTTACTCAAGACGCTTTCTAGTCCCAAGAAAAGACAAAGCATGGAGACCCATTCTGGATCTTTCATTTCTGAACACCTATCTACAAGTACCAAAATTAAAGATGCTAACACTACAGCTTCTTCCCATGCTGGGCAAGAATGCTTGGCTAGTAACTCTTTTCAAGGAGGCATACCTGCATGTCCCTATCAGACAAAATTGCAGAAGATACCTTCGCTTCATTGCAGGTTCAACCCATTATCAATTCTCTGCACTGCCCTTTGGCTTATTTACTGCGCCCAGGGTCTTCACAAAATGCCTGGCACCAGTAATTGCATACTGCAGACAGAGGAATTCAAATATACCCATACCTTACCTGGACGACTGCCTTATTCAAGCAGAAATTAAGGACATTCTTTTAAAGCATCTGGCATTTGTCAAACAGCTAAGTTGCCTAGGGTACACAGTAAATGAAATCAAAACTAGTGCCCTCACAAAACAATATTTCTGGGTGCCAGCTTTGAATACAACGGACCAGATGGCTTATCTCACGCCAGACAGCCAACAGCTGACTCAATACTTCAATAAAAATGCAAACAAAGACCCAACTCCTTGCGAGAAAAATTCTGCAGGCCTTGGGATTCATGGCATCTTGCATACTACTACCATTTGCAAAATTGCTTGAGGAAATTACAATGGTACCTGAAAAGTGTATGGACTCAGCACAGCCACAGCTTGGAAACAAAGATACCACTCATTCCCTGCCTTCAACAGGAGTTGCTATGGTGGGCACAGGCATGTCACCTCAACAAGGGTCAGCCTTTTACCTTACCCACAGCCAGGCAAACTGACAGATGCATCGGACTATGCCTGGGGAGCACACATGGCAGGACAGTGCATTCAGGGCAAATGGACTACAGATCAAAGGCATCTGCAAATCAATCAAAAAGAAATGCTAGCAGTACAGAATGCCCTAACAGCTTTCAAGGACCTCTTACACCCAGGACAACTAATAAAGATGGACAATACCACAGTAATGTGGTACATAAGCAAGGGGGCACACATTCCTACCCTCTATGCAGGCAAGCAATGACCTTGTGGAACACAGCACTCTTACCAGGTTCAATTACAAGCACAATTCCTGCCAGGAAAGAAACACATTGGCAGACGACCTAAGCAGAAACATCATGGATCCCCACGAGTGGAAACTAGATCCACAAGTATTTTCAATAACTCAAAAATGGGGACGCCCAGACATCTGTTTGCCAACCCCCAAAACTACCAACTTCAAAAATTTTGCACAAGGACATTCCATCCACAAGCTTGGAAAGTGGACGCCCTCTCATTCAGTTGGAAAACATTAACAGTGTACGCCTTTCCTCCACTGCCTCTTATAGCAAAGGTACTGCTGAAAGTCAAATTAGAGAGGCCACAAATGATATTCATTGCACCAGACTGGCCACGCCAGCACTGGTATCCAATTCTAAGGAACATGGCCCACGGCCCCCCATGGATTTTACCACAAATTCCTCACCTGCTCACCCAGCGAGACAATCTGATTCTACACAGCCAGCTCAATACTTTAAACCTGGCTGCATGGCAAATTACTATAACAACCAGCCAACACCTCTATCCAAAACTGTTATGGATGTCATTCTGGAGGCCAGGAGGCCCAGCACCAGGAAAACCTATTCAGACAAATGGAAAAGATTTTACGCCTGGAAAGGCCAAAATCCCCTTGATCCAAACATTCCTCAGATTCTGCAATATTTAACGGAGATGTTGCACAAAGGGCTTTCCTTTTAATCTATTAAGATCCACGCTTCAGCAATTTCAGCTCATTACTACACAGATCCTCCTTTATTCTCTCATCCACTCCTAAGACAGTACCTCAGAGGGGCTAAGAACACAAGACCGCCCAGGAGAGCAACACCTACTTGGGATCTCAACTTTGTTCAGGAAAAGCTTACACTGCTGCCCTTTGAACCAGCTTTTTCAGCTGATTTAAAATTTCTTTTATGGAAAAACTGCTCTGCTACTAGCAATAATTTCAGCTAGACGAGTCTCAGAGCTACAGGCACTAATGGCAGTGGAGCCTTTCCTCATTTTTCATCAAGACAGTCTCTCTACGAACTAACCCTTCCTTTATGCCAAAGGTGGTATCCAGTGTGGCCCTAAACCAAATCATTCCTTTGCCCACCTTTTTCCCCAAGTCCCCAGAACAAAGGAGAGACTCCTGCACTTGGACATTCACAGGCAATTACGTTACTACTTGGATAAAACTAAGGCTTTCAGAAAATCTGACCAGCTCTTTGTAACCTATGCTGCAGGATCAAAAGGAAAAGCTATCTCAAAACAGAATTTCAAAATGAATAGGACATTGCATACGTTTCTGCTACACGCATCATGGGAAGCTGGTACTTGCTAACATTAGGTCCCACTCCACCAGGGCTACAGCTACATCAACAGCCTTTCTCAGGGGGGTGCCAACCCAAGGATGTTCTGGAAGCTGCAACTTGGAGTTCAGTGCACACCTTCACCAAACACTATCACTTGCCTGTATATTCTAAGACTAGATCTGGTTTTGCCACTGCAGTTTTGCAGGGCCTACTAGCTTCCAACCCTTAGCTTTGGGATTCAACCCAAGTGTGATGACTGCAGCAGGGTAACACGATGAACATAGTACAGTTTTGTACCTACCTTAAATGTAGATGTTCGCGTGTTCACCCTGGTGCAGTCCAGGTTACCCTCTCTCCATCCCCTCTGAACTAGCTGGACTTCTCTTCCCCTCTATCCTGTACAACCTCTGTGGTGTATTTGCTTGTGCCTGAAGGTATTGTTTTATTTTTATATGTACTTTTTTATATAGCAATATATATATAGCCTACCTATTGGGGGCACCTGACATCTGGGGCAAGAAAAACTGAAGAAAATGGCGTCTGATGCCTCTTGTATTCCCCTGGCGCACTGACGTCAGGGAAGAAGCGATGGCAACTGACACCGGACCAAGACTTTGGAACTCGGGCCGACTGCGGGACCGTGTGACGGCAGGATAACCCAAGTGTGATGACTGCAGCAGGGTGAACACTCTAACATCTACATTTATGGTAGTTACAAAACTGTACTTTCTGCTTACCCTCCCTGCAGCCCCCTGACGACTTTGCTTTTAACTTTCCTTTTTGGTTTGGCATATCTTATACCATGTGTATTTGCTTTTTGCTGGGTGTGTTCCACACCATATAATTGCTTCCCATTTTGGGAGCACCTGACATCTGGGGCAAGAAACTGATGTAATGGCATCTGCTGCATGTTTTATACCCCTGAGGTCATGGAAGAAGCAATAGCATCCGATGCAAAAATCCCAATTCAGGCCGGCTGAGGGCTACCTGCAGGCAGATAACCCGAATGTGATGACTGCAACGGTGAATACTCAACATCTACATTTATGGTAAGTGTACACAACTGTACTTTGAGATCTGTGTGCAGACGTCACATTTAAGGTCCCTGATTTATGGCCCTAAGTGCGACATCCCACGCACCAACAACCAGGCTTAAAGCTTTTGTATAGGAGCCAATGTGCGGGTCGCCTGAGGGGGGAGTATCTCACAGTAGGAGTACTGCAACATGGATGAGAGAGGTCTATGGGTTATAAGATTTTACACAGCTATTTTTTTGCCTTTTGAAGATCCAGTGTCTTGGCTTTTAGCACTCCATTGTTCCAAAATCTCATTTCAGTGGTCAATGGAGTCTGTACTTTGGTGTGGTATCGACTGGTGCTTAATCAGATTACTGCCGGTCTTTCAACTTGCAGAGCCTTGCTATAAACCCATGTTTACTAGCAGCTTGGAATTAACCTTTGGAAAAGAGAATTCAGATGGCTTCCTTTTTTTGAAGTGCTTTTCTCAGTCTGCTAAAGGGTTTGCAAACTGCCTCACTTGTCAAAAGAATGGGCAGCGTCAGGCCCCTCAACATGTTTTTCAATCTGCAATGTCAGTGGCTACCACAGAAGCTTTTTCTGGGAACTTTATCAACTTGGTGTCTTTTAGAAATGGCCACCAGGGCTAAAATGCATACTTTTCAGACACTAGAATCTTGACTTCATCAGTAGCAGGACTGTTTAAGCTCGTCCTTCCCACAGAGACAGCTATTGCTCGTTTAAGCACGTAATCATACTGTAGCAGGGACGCACGTAGCTCAGTTCTGTTTAGTCTAAGTGTGTAAGTAGGGATGAAAGACTCCTATTTAGTCAGGAGCATGGCAGTATGTAAGGCAGCTCTACATGAAAATGGTTAAGTATTTCTTTAGGAGCTTCCTGGAGCAGGTGTCCCAGCAGTTTACTGGACAATTTCTGACAGATGAAATGGTATATGCTGTTTATAGTGGCTTTACAGACAAGTTATAGGAGAGGACATTTTGCCCATGAGATGGGTTACTTTTTAGCTTGTACTACTTCTGCCATGTTGAGCTGTACAAGGGTAGTCCATTCTGCAGATAAAGCATTGAACAGGCAGGAGATGTCTGCCCATAGCTTGCCACAGATGAGTGAACTACTTTCCACTAGGTTTAATGTAGGATAAGTTTAGATTTCCCTCATAATTATGCCTTAATGAAAATGTGACACTTGTTTTTGACTTAAGGGATCGTGTACAGTCACATGAATTTAGCAATTGTTTATTTCTTTTAGGATGAAAATGATGATGACGACGATTGGAATCCTTGCAAAGCAGCTGGTGTGTGTCTTATGCTGTTGGCTACCTGCTGTGAGGATGATATTGTTCCACATGTGTTACCGTTCATTAAAGAACACATCAAAAACTTAGACTGGAGGTACAGAGATGCAGCTGTTATGTGTTTCGGATCAATTCTTGAAGGACCAGATCAAAACCAGCTGAAACCACTTGTTGTTCAGGTAAACAGTGCCTGTGTTGTGTAGTAACTGTTAGTGCATTTCAGTCTTGGTGCAAGATTAGGTGTGCTTCCTGATCACTTGTTTCTAGAGTGTTTGTTGGTTGGGGCACCTATTAGGCTGTACACAGCTTTGTTTCTGAGCTAAGCTGCAATGTTTTAACTGCAGACTAGAAGAAGCAGTAATACCTGTTTCCATTTGTCTTGAATAAGGTAATTGAGCAATATGAAATTACCTCTAGATACTGTAGGCATTTATGCAGGGTACCATGCTGAACAAACTTGCTGTTAACCCGGTTTCCCTACACCATGCATTTTTGAAGGCTGCTGTAGTATTTTTCATGAGAACGTGTCCAAAAATGGATCTTTTTTTCCTGCAGTGTGTTGCTGTGTAAAGTTGTAGCTGTTGTGTAAACTTGTAGCTGCTGTAGTCTAATGTGATTTTTTTTTCCCCTCAAAACCGACAGCTGCTTGTGATCTTAAACTCAGATTGCAACACTGACCCTTCAACCTGATTTCGGAGCCTAGACCTTCCCTATGGAAAGACTGGCATTTTCTTACTTGAGAAGCTTCCACCTATGTAGTATGTAGACTATATCTGTTCTTGCAGTCTTTATTGAATGATGCTTCCAAAGAGCACGAGTGTCAGTTTGAATTTGAGTCAAGTACCATGTTGAGGGCCTAAGTTTTATATATACACGTTCATTGTGACAGGATTGCAGATTGTACTGATTTGGCCTCCAGAAACACTCGAGTATGTTGAGATGTCCAATTTTAGTCTAATATTTTCCTTAAGGACTTGCTGCATTCTGCCCAGGGAAGTATGTAGCAAACTACACTTCACACTGGTTAATTTGAAGACTGAAAAGGCAGGAAACCTTCCAAGCAAAGGTCAAAAAGCCTTGTGGCATTACCAATATTCCCATGCCTGCAAACCTGCAACAGCTGGTTGTGGAAGGCCAGCCAAAATAGAAAATGCTCATAGACAGGACAAGGATATTCTGGTACTTTCAAGCCTAGCTGATACCTTTGTCTTCACAAACTTGTTGTCCTCAGACCTGATCTGCCAACAACTGACTTCATTGGCTAGGGGCTCTGTCTCTCTTCAGAAGGCACTCTTGCCTTTGGCTGCTGGTATGTCCCACCAGCGTTAAGAACAAGCCTTGTGCTGTTCCTGTGATGCCGGCTTTCTGCTGTTTGGTTATCAGAAGGGAACTGCTGTTATCTCCTGTCATGGAATTAGGTCTAACCTTGGTCTTAGACTGGTGCGTCTAGGATTCTGATGTAGAATACTGCAACATTGGAATAGGACATGTTGGTTTACCCTTCTCTCCAATTGTACTGGCCAGGATTCCAAAGATTTTCAGTCCTTCTAGGTGTGTTGGATGTGTGACGTGGCTGTTAGAATGTGGGCCATTAAAGTGACATCTGCATGCACCAGCCCTCAACCTTTCAGCCCACAGTCATACAGCAGGCGCTCCTGCTTCTTGTGGACATTGGATCGTAAGTCTAAGTACCCTGTTGGATTCATTCAATCCTACTTTGTTATAGCCTGTTAATGTCTAGTAAGGGCAAGTGTGGTTGGCAGATACCCCACAGACACGCATGACTAGTCTCTCTTGTCTAGGCAGGGAACACTACCATGAGAACTGCTCAATTTGCAGTTTTTGTCCCGAAGACCTTATGCCATAATTTACAATCCCTAAACCTGTACTTAAAAAAAATCAATGCTTGAAACAGCGCTAGGAATGGAGGCCATGCCAGACGCCCTGTCCGAACGACCTATGAAGGGCAAGTCCTTGCGCCCTACTTCTGCTGTGCCTCTGTCTGCCGTACCCAAGTCTGTAGCAGACATTAGCTTTACTGAGGATCCGGCGATAGATATAGCAGGTACCTCTGAGAGAGCCGCAAAATCTTGAGTGGATGACACGTCCAGAGAAGATTTACTGGCACCTTCTCGACACTTGGGGCAACCAGCTTTTGGTCTGTTAACCAGACGCCACCTCTGCTCTACCAATCAGTGATCCTAGGCCTATTCCTAGCCAAATTCCGCCTAGGCCTTTGAAGAAAAGACAAGGCACCTTATCCCTACCTGTGAAAGCATACCAGATTGGCAGGCCTTCAGCCAGAGCTTATTCAGTGCTTTTTATGGTCCTGAGGCCTACAGCAAAACCCTCTGCCACTGCTTCTCTCCTTAGGCCCAGACCTCCTACCCAGGAAAGAAGAGTAGAGCAGCTTGAGGAGGGATTGTCAGACTCCTTTGAAGATTTTCTTTCCTACTCCCAGATTTCATCTCCCTTGGGATATGGTTCTCCTGTGGATGGCTCTGTTGAACCTGACTACCCTGTAGAGAATCTTACATTTGGGTAAACTATTAATAAAATGAAAGACCACTTTAAGTGGCAGTCTTTGGGTGTCTTTTCAGAAAAAGTTTAATGACCTTGTCCAAATGGACAGTCAGTCCTGGTATTCCTCCCATCCAACTTGCTTTTCTGGATGCTTTTGCCTCTGCCTCCACTAGCCCGGGTTGCCAACCTCCGGCTCCCTGGAGAGGTATAAAGCTCCATAGATGGGAGAAATTTCTCCTTAAATGCCCCCTGCTGACCCAGCCACCATTTGCATCTCTATGCACAGGGCCTCCAAACTGCTGCCTGCTCTTAAAAAATTATAGTCCAGCCATAGTCTCATTTAGAGCTACAAACCATCAAACATATGACCCATTTCTCTTTGGCTCTCCTGGACAAAGTCTGTAAAGAGTTGGACATCCCTGACTGCAGCGAAAGCCTCTGCTGTCTTCCCTGATCGCTCTTATCTCAAGTGAATCCACTCCCTGAGGTGTAGCTTTGATGCAGCTGAAGCCTCAGTCAGATCAGCTGCATCAGCTTCAGTACTAAGAAGAATACTTATGGCTACGACTACAGCCTCTCCCAGAGGATTTCAGGGCCAAATTCCTGGATGCACCTTTGGACCATTCAGCACTTTTTGGTGAAAGTGATTTTTTTTAAATCTTTACAACAGAAAGGTAAAGAATTACAGGACTTGAAACTTATCTTGGTATCACCTGTTCCCAAGTTCCAGAGGAACTACCTGTCCAAAACCCAATTTTATCAGGAAATTCTCCGGGCATGTTCCTTGGTCTAGAGGACCTGCTAAAAGACTGCCTCTTTTGTCTAGGCCATCTCTAGCTTCCAGCCAAAGGCCTCCCTTTCCTTATAGGGCAGGTAGTGTCTGCCTCCCAAAATTTCAGACCCCCCCTTCTACCAGTTTCACTCTCCCTGCTTGGTCACTCATCACAGACAAATGGGTCCTGTCCATTCTACAGGATGGCTACTTCATGTCCTGGATCATGCCTCCATCAAGAATGGGCATCCCACAGCCCCCACCTAGTCAAATATTCCTCCATCAGGTGCTACAAACCATACTGTTTCAGGGCACCATAGAGCTAGTTTCGGCACAAGCAAAAATAAAGTTTCTATTCCATAATCATTTTGGTACCCAGAAAGGAAGGACCATGGAGGCCAATTCTAGACTTCTGTCGCCACAACCCCTTCCTGAAGGTCTCTACTTTCTGGGTTCTCTACCCACTCTTTCTGCTCATACTTCCCCAAGAGTTCATTGTAACCCGGGACATAAAGGATGCTTACCTTCATATACCTATAAAGCCCTCCTTCAGGAAATACTGGAGGTTCTTGGTGGGCCCATATCACTTTCACTTCTGTGTTTTGCCCTTTGGGCTTTCTACTGCACCCAGGGTATTCACAAAATTCCTCTGGTCATTTCCTACTGCAGGGAAAAGAGAAGTCAGATATTCCCTTATCTAGACGACCTAGTCCAGGTGAAAGACAGGGAAACTCTTCTAAACCATTCCCAGGTCCTTCTGGTTATCCTCCAGTCTCTGGGGTTCTTGATCAATTTGCCAGTCCCACCTCATTTCTACCACAGGATAGTCTTCCTGGGCTGCAGAATCGGAACAGATCTCATGAAGGCCTTTCTTCCAGCAGAGAAGGTGGTATCCCTTTCAGGACCATCTAAATTCTGCTATACAATCAACAGAACTGACTGCAAGGCAATTTCTAATCCCAATGTTGCCCCTAGCAAGGATGCACATGAGGAAACTTCACTGGTACCTCCGGTTGGTGTGGACCCAACACTTCCACCCACTGGAGTTTATGATCCTGTCGCTCCCCTGTCTACGTCGGGAGCTGAGATGGTGGGTTACCTAGGTCTGCCTCTATCGCCCTCTCCCTCACAAACCACGTACACAGATGCCTTGGACCTGGGCTGGGGAGCAACTTTGGAGATGAAGGTTCAAGGTTTGTGGACAATTGGACAAGACCACATAAACGAGAGAAATGAGGGCCATTTTGGCTCTACAGGCCTTCCAGCCATACATGGAGCAATGCCCTCTAAAGATATTCACATACCACAGTCCTGTGGTGTCTCAGCGAGCAGGGAGGGACCAAATCCTGCCTTCTATGCAGACTAGTTCTGCAGGTATGGAAACTGGCTACCACACAAGGGATCACCCTCCGGGCAGCCTACATCCCATCCTTGCACAACAACCAGGCAGGTTACCTAAACAGAACCACCTTAAACAACCACAAATGGATGCTGCAAAGAAGTTTTCCTGACAATGGTTCACAAGTGGGGTATTTCAGAAATGGGCCTGTTTGCCTTACCCATAAATGGGTAGCGTCCTGGCTACTGCACCAGGACCCCAGACCCTAAGGTATTAACAGATGCCTTTTCCATGAGCTGGAAGGGGAAATTCCTGTATGCATTTCCCCCTTCCCACTGATGCAAAGGGTCCTGCTGAGAATTCAGCAGGACTCGCCCAGAATCTTGTTGGTGACCCCCTACTGGCCAAGACAGCAGTGGTTACCTCTTCAGGTCCACCAAAGGGGGGGTAACTTTTGGTAATTGCCCTTGGACAGGTGATAACACAGAACAAGGGGACTTGGATACACCCACTGTGGAGATACTTGCACCGCACCCTGTGGTTAATAGGATTCTCATCCCATTCAGACACACATACAACAAGGACATGCTCACTGTCCTGCAGGAGGCCAGCAAACCTAACGTAAGGAAATACTATTTCTCTAAATGGAAAAGGTTTTCCATTTGGTGTCGCAATACAGTTGGACCCGCTGGAAAGTGTGAACTTGTGCAGACACGGCTGTCATACTAGTCTTTGAAAGCACATTTGTCTGCTATCTCTGCCTGCCTTCTTCTGGAGCCTCCCTGCTAAACTGTTCCTGAAAGGGTACTGCACTTGAGACCACCCAGGAAACCCTCCCCGCCACAATGGGACCTTAACTGTATATTAGAAAAACTTTCATTAGCCCCCTTTGAACCAGCTGACAAAGCTCTCATAAAATTTTGCACATGGAAAACTGTTCTTGTAGCCCTGACCTCAGCCCGAAGGGTCTCAGAATTGCAAGCCCTCATGGCTAACACTTTATCTTCCACCTGGACAGGGTGACTCGGGGCTAACCAGTCATTCACTCCCAAAGTAGTGAATGACCCATCATTGAACCAAGCCATCCACTTGCCTGCCTACCTTACCTAATCTGCAGGGGGATAGTGAGATTAGTTCATTCCATAGATGTCCACAGACAACTAAGGTTTTTGTCTTTATAAAACCAATCCCTTTAGGAAATATGACCAACTGTCCCCTTCCATCCTAGAGCCCTAATTAAAGCTTTGAGCAAACAGACTATTTCGGCCTGGATTTCCAGGACCATTTCCTTCTGCTACCTACACCATGGAAAGACCTTACAGGGCAATGTCAAAACCAAGTCCACCAGAGCAGTCGCCTCTTCTGGAGCATTTTTCAAGGGGCTAGACACTGCCATTTTTGAGGCAGCCACTTAGTCCTCGGTGAACACCTTTACAAAACGCCTACAAATTAGACCATATCTCCTGAGCTAGGGCAGGGTTTGCAAGGGCTGTCCTGTTGGGATTCCTGGAAATCTCATCCAGGCCAGCCTCCAATCCTCAGTGAGCTTTGGCACTCACCCACATGTAGAATGCTGCAACATTTGAATAGGACAAAGTTTTTAAAATCTTACTATAATCATAGATGTCCTTCTCTTCCATGTTGCAGTATTCCTTCGCTCCCACTTTCTCATCTTCTCAGACTACACTTGCTCTCCTGGGTGACAATGGACAGGCTATGCCCTACAGGACTGGCTCAGACTGGGTCCCCTCTGGTTCTGAGGACTGGTGTGTGCTGAAGTCACTTATGGCCCACATTCCAGCCACCATGTCAGATGTCTGGCACACCTATAGGGACTGAATCTTTGGAAATCTGGCCGGTACAGCTGGAAAGGAAGAAAGATAAACCCACATGTAGATTACTGCAACATCGAAGAGAAGGACATGTATGGTTATAAGATTTTACACTTTCTGTACTGAGGCATCCCTTTTACCCAGACAGCTATCTAATTAGGACTGTTCCTGTCACACACTGCATTGGGTTACACTGGTCCAGGTTCAATTTTGATCTGTGCAGCCAGACAGCAGCTGTCGGGAGTAATATGTTGAGGATGACTTGCATCACTTCAGTGGTATTCTGATGCAGAGGACCTGGACTGCAGCTCACAGCTTTCCTTTCTGTTCACCTAGTGAAAGTGCACAGGGATGGTTGGCAGAGGGCTTTTAATTTGACTGTCCTTCTGTTCATATGCTGCTGTATTCATGACATCAGGGAGTTTGCTCCTGTGGACTTGCACACATTTGACCATTATACAAAAGTTTAATGCTACTGCTAGGGTGTGTGCGATGTCCTACGCCTCTTCTCTGATGTCTGTTGTAAATGGGACGTCTGCTATAAATTGGATGTCAGCACCCATACTGCTCTCTACTTTTTTTGCCACTTGTGACTACCAGCTCTGTTACTTTATCGGAAGAAGCATTTTTCTAATTTAACTCTAGCAAAGTACCCCATAGCAGTTTTCTAATTTTTTCTTGCTACTTGTTTGGGTTTCATGTTTGGTAGGAAGGGCAAGTGTAGGTGTGGACTGCAATTTCCACAGAAATTCGCATGAGCTCTCTCCTGCCTGGGCTGAGAACACTACCGTACCAAGTGTAGTATTTGTCGGTTCTTGGTCACTAAAATCCTTAGAAGCTATCTTGCCTCTTTAAATCTTTACCTTGAGAACCAAAGACTGAAATGCCTTACTGCGCGTATGGACCCGATGTCAGAACCCTCAGAAGAGCCCCCAGTTAAGAAGGCTAAGAGCAGGCCTGAATCAAGTGCTGTGCCCTCCACTCCAACCGTACCTCTTGAGGCCAGTGGAGGCCCGGAGTCCGAACCAGAGTTTTCAGTGCCAGAGTCCGAACCAGTCTCTCCAGTGCCTCCTTTGGCAAAAGTCCAGGAGGAAACTAACATTGCCAGAGGTCCCGTCCCAGAAAGGAAGTCTGGTGTCTGTCAGGTGCTGAAGGGGGGAACCTATGCTCTTTATTTCTGAGACCGCATGGGGTTTCCCAGATTATAGTCCCAGAGGACATTGAATCAGATGTCATGGAGTGCAGGCTGGGTTAGGCCCTGCTACCCTGCACCTTTTTTCTCAACAGTCTCCTCCGGAATCTCATAGGAAGATGAAACAGAAGTCTAAGCATATTTCCCAACCTCAGCCTTCTCAGAGTATTGAACAGCCCCAGATTGTCAGGCCTTTACCCAAGGCCTGCTCAGCGTTTTCTTGTCATTGCATCAGGACTCAACCCTTGCAGCCTCCACTCCCAAGGGGACAATCCCTGATTATCCCTCTGCAGGTTAGGATTTTTCAGAGTATGAATCCCTCCCCTACTCACAAATTGCCTCTCCCCTGGGGTATGTATCCCCAGAGTCCAGTGGCACCTATTCCCCAGGCGAGGGTTTCACCTTTGCGACCATCACTAAGATGCAAGATTTCTTTAAATGGGATAGCAGTTAAGTCACTGACTCAGATACGGAGTTACTCCAGTTGGAGTCTCCTAACCTTTCTTTGTCTCCTGTACACTCTGCTTTTCTGGATGCTTTCATGGCTGCTTCCAGAAAACTTGATTTCACAGCACCCAAGCGTCCAGATTTTAAATGGTGCCTGAGGCTGCAACCTTTCTTTACAAGTCTCCTGCTGCAGATCTAGCAGTCATTTCTGTAATCATGGACAAGACTTAAGTTGCTCTCCTCTACTTCTCTTCTGCCCTCTCCTGCTGTCGGAGTAGGATGATGGAACGCCTGGGAAAGGTTTACAGTTCTGTCACCCTGGCGGTTAGAGCTACCAATTACCAGATTCATATGGCTAAATATACCCTGGCCCTCATAGTAGACATAACTAACCAATTGGAAGAACTCCGATTCACCTGCTAAAGGCAAAGATCCCTTCCCTCCTTAGCTCTTTCTCACAGGTCACCTAAACATTCTATCAAGTGCAGTTACAATAGTGTGAGGCAGTCATCAGGAGCTACTTATGGCTGAGAATGCAACCTCTCCCTGATATCCAATCCAAACTCCTTGATGTACCTCTGGGCAACAGTCACCTGTTAGGTGCAGCAGCTGCTGAGTGTTTTGACTGCCTTCAAGCCAAAGGGCGGGAACTGCAGGAACTCAACATATCTTTGTCTCTCCAGTACCTAGTTTCCAGAGGAATTATCCTATGAAAACCTATTTTATGGCAACTTCTGGCAAGAGACTGGCAAAAACACTGAAAGGAATATAGGAAACTGGAACACCTCAGGTCTGCCTGTCACCCCCCATTTAAACGGCCCTTTCAGGGAAAACCTGATTTTCTGACCACCAGTCTCCTTCCAACACTCCCCTATCCTTCTCCCTCCCCACTTGGAAGCAGGTTACCCAGGACTAATGGGTCCTCTCAATCATAAAACAGAGATACTTAATGTTTTGGGAGGCCAGACCCACCCCCACAAGGCATCCCTCGACCACCCCAAGATCAAATGCATCTTTTCCCTCCAATCCTGCAGGAACTTATTCAAGGAACCATTCAGGAGGTTCCCACCTTGGCAAGAAAAAGGGTTTTATTCAAGACTTTCTGGTCCCCAGAAAGGAAGGCCCCTGGAGACCTGTCCTGGACCTCTTCCCCCCTCAACAGCTTCCTCAGTTCCCTCCTTCAGGATTCTCACCCTCCTACCCCGATTCTTCCTCAGGCCTTTAGTGTCATTGGACATGAAAGATGCCTGTTTACACATATCCATTCACCCACTCTTCAGTATGTACCTCTGCTTCAGTGGACTCTGCACACCAACAGTTCTGTGCTTTACCC
The DNA here is from genome assembly GCF_019279795.1 of Protopterus annectens. Lineage (NCBI taxonomy): Eukaryota > Metazoa > Chordata > Ceratodontiformes > Protopteridae > Protopterus > Protopterus annectens. The sequence goes on from NC_056747.1 coordinate 1,257,182,102, forward strand.
TTTGGGCTTTATACAGCACCAAGGGTATTTACCAAATGTTTGGCCTCAGTGGTAGCATTCGCCAGAACAAAGGGAATACAGCTTTTCCCTTAAACTGCATTCTGATCCAGGCTCTTTCAGGTCCCCCAGCTCAAACACTTGAGCTGCACCATATTCCTGCTTTCAGACTGAAGATTTACCCTAAACCTCAAGTCCTCCCTGATACCCTCCCAAGATCAGGTGTTCCTTGGGTGTCGAATTCTGACTAAGGAAATGATGGCTTACCTACCTCCAGACAAAATTGTGATGGTCTCCACTTATTTCGAGGGAATTCTTCTAAAAGCTAATTCGGCCAGTGAATTACTCAGGATCCTAGGATTTATGGCCTTAACTATCCCCATGGCCCACCTGGTGAGGCGTCACATGAAGTTCCAGTGGTTTCCAAGTTAAGTTTGGAAACTGCACTTGCACCCACTGGGTTGCATGCTCCCCATGCTGCCGTGCCTGACCAGTGAACTGAAATGGGGATCTCCCAGATTCTGAAGAATCCTGGGCTTCCCCCTTCAAACCCATACCGCCCAACCAGGATTGTTTCACAGATTGCTCAGACGCAGGCTGGGTTGCAACCCTAGGAACCTGAAGAGCGAGCACATGGACCCACTCCCAAAAGAAGCATATCAATACTAAGGAAATGAGAGCCCTGATATTGGTCTTAGAAATTTTCCAGGATTGTCTTCTACCAGGCCCTCCTGAGGTGAAACACAAAAACAATACAATGGTGTTGTGGTACATCATATTGGGGGGGGGGGTACCTCCTGTGCAGACTAGCACTGCTGACCTGGGAACTCGTGTTGGTGAAACAGATCCTTCAAGCAGTTTACATCCCATCTGTAAAAAATGTGATGGCAGATTCCTTGAGCAGGGCCATGACAGTCGCAGAAATTAATGCTGAACAGGGATGTTTCTGGACCAGGTCCATCGATGGGATATTCCAGATGTGGATCTCTTCACCTCCCCCATGAACAGACAGCTCCCATCCTTCTACTCCAGAGTACCTCACCCAGAGATTTGGAAGGTGGATGCTATACATCCCCCTGAAAGGGGATATACGCCTATGCATTCCCCCTTCCCTCTTGTACAGAGTCCTGCTGAAAATTCAGGAGGAGCAGCCTCAAGTCTTGTCTTGCTGGTGACTCCCTACTGGCCAAGGCAGCTCTGGCTCCCTTTCACCTAGCCATGGGCAATCACCACAAGTTACCCCACCAGATGGACTTGCTCCCACAGGACAAGGGAACACTCCTACACCCCAATGTCCACCCTGAACCTTGTACTGTGGATGATGGAGCACTGATTCTCTTCAGACGCCTATAATCAGAGGATGTGATCCAGGTTCTGCAGGAGGTCAGAGAACCAAATACTAGACAGTACTACCTATCACAATGGAATAGTTTTTCATTATGGTGTCTAAGAAAATAACCAACCACAGAGTTGAGCCTCCAGTGGTCTTGTCTTATCTGTGTGACCTTATGAAGTCTGTATCATCTTTTCTCCATTAAGATAGATCTCTGCCATCTCTGCATGTCTGCCTTTAGGATCTCTTAGCTTCCAGCTTAGAAGTCAAACTTTGAGAGGAGCACTTCATCTGAGACCCCTGAGGAAACCCATTCCTCCCCCTTGGGACCTTAACTTTGTACTGGAGAAATTGACACTGCCACCTTTCGAACCAGCCAAAGACCACTCCAACACTACTTGGAAGACTAATCCTTCTGGTGGCTATCACATCAGCCATAATAGTTTCGGAACTGCAGACCCCCTTTCGCTGCCTTCCACAAGGACAGGGTATGCTTGTGCACCAACCCTGCTTTCATGCCAAACGTGGTCAATGAATTGTCTTTTAAATCAAACCGTAAATCTGCAAACCTTTTTTCCTTCTCCCCAGAACAAAGCAGAGAGGATACTTTGTTCACTAGATGTCCATAGACAGCTCTGGTGTTACTTGCCAAAACCATATCCCTTATCAAATCTGACTGGCTTTTCCTACCACCCAAGAGCCCTGGGTCAACCTGTTTCCAAGCAAACTTTATCCTCTTGGATAGCTAAAATTATTTCATGCTGTTGCACTAATCATGGTAAGTCCCTATCAGCCCCTGTTGGGGCTCACTCACCAGAGCATTGTCATCCTCTGGGGATTTCCTTTAAAGGACTAGATGCAACTGCTATTCTTGAACAGCTACTTGGTCCTCTGTTTACACCTTCACTAGGCAGTACAAGCTGGACTTGATTTCTCAGACCAGGGCAGGATTTGCCAGAGCCACCTTAAATGTGTTTGTGGAAGGTGCTTCTGGTCAGTCTCCCCTTCCTTAGGACAGGATATTTTGCACGCTCCCTGATGTCATGAATACAGCAGCATATAGAAGAGGAGATCTAAGATTATGGCAAGATGTCCTTATTCCTGTGTTGCAGTATTCTTAGTGTGGGATTCTCCACTTCAGGTGACCTTAAGTCTGTTCCTATACAAAAGCCAAGCCTGGTTGCTGCAGGTGTGTGGGACGTCGTATGTAGGGCCGTAACCAGGGACATTAAATGTGATGTCTCCATGCACAGACCCCAGAACTTTCCAGCCACAGACTGCTGCATTGATAACTTTTTAGAAGTCTTAGAGTAAAGAAGCAAAGTACCCCGTTGGGAAATTTTTTGTTTCTTTTGTTTGAGCTTGGTTAGCTGCAGTTGTAAGTTGGCTGATGTCTGTTAAGAAGGTCAAATGCCATTGCAGGCATCAGTGCATAAAGATACGGACGGCCATTATGTCTTTTGTCTAAGGAAGAAAACACTACTATACTGCTTGTTTCATTTGCCAAGCTTTAGTTCCGAAGACCCTTCATAGCCATCTGGCCACCCTTAACTTGTATTTAGAGAACCATCGACTCAAACTTGCTCTCATGGTGGATCCCGATCAGCCATTCCGACTGAACCACCATGGATAATGGCCAACATTTCCAGGCCTACCTCTGTTGCCTCCAGCATCTGATGTCCCTCCAGCTTCCGATCTAGGGGTTGGACGTCCGATTGAACTCTGTACTTCAGCTCGCACTGAGGAAGCCACTTCAGAAGCATCTTGCCTGCTGATAGCACAGACTGTCCCTACTGATGTCTAGGGGGAAACAGTTGGACGACCTGAGATGCCAGTACCTGAAGTCCAGGCTGCAGAACTTGGGCTTCTCCCAGATCTAGGCCTTCTAGGAGAAACAAAAAACGTACACCTTACTCAAACCCCTAAGAGTCCCAGACTGGCAATTTGCCAACTCTTTGCAGGCCTTTATAGCTGTTGGGCGCCCCCACTTCTTCCCCCTACACTTCCAGTGCTTAGTCCTAGGCCTGCCTCTGCCACTTCTCCTTGGGTAGTAAGCAAGGGGAGAGAGGAGGATTTAAAACCTTGCTAATCTTCTGAGTCTTTTCCTTATCCCTCACAAATTGCTTTCCCTCTTGAATACTACTCCCCAGATGAGGACTCCATGGAAGGGGACTACCCACCAGAGGATATCACCTTTGGGGAAACTATTGCAAAGATGAAAGAATACTTCAAATGGGACACTACCCAGAGGAGGTGCTTTCCACTCGAAGTGGAGTCACCCTCCCCATCAGCCATCCCACCTCTTGCCTGCCTATCTAGATGGTTTCACCTTTGCATTTAATCCAGACTCTCAACCGCTTGCTCCTAAGGGACTGGGCTGGTTCTACAAAGTGCCTAATCAAAAATTCGTAAGCCTCCCCTGGCAAGACCCTGCAGTAATAGCTGTCTCTTCTGACGAGCAATCTAGACTGATTCATCTCTTCTGCCCACTGATAAGGACAGCAAAAGCATGGACAGATGGGGGGGGGGTTGTACTGCACCTTCACCCTGGCCTTCCAAGCTGTCAGTTACGAAACACATGATAAAATATGCTATGGACCTAGTTTCACAAGCCTTCAATCTCTTGGCTGCCACCCCTGACTGCCCTACCAAAATTGAGATGGCATCTAAATTGTCCCTGGCTTCTCAGGTAGCCAGACATTCCATTAGGTGCAGAAAATTAAGGAGTTTCAGGACATCAAACATTTGCTTATGTCTTCTGTTCCTAAATACTACAGTATGTATGCTGCAAAGACTTGTCAGGAGAACTTCCTCTGGCACCCTGTCTACCAGCCTGCCTCCCCTTTTGGAAAACCATCACATCAGACCCCTGGGTACTGACCATCATTCAAAATGGATTTCCTTTCTTGGAAAGTAAAATCCATCCCCTTTCCCTCTAAAATCAAATCCACCTCATCCCTCACATTCTACTAGACCTCAAGATTAGGAACTGTAGTAAAATCCTTTTCCTTCCTGCCTTGGAGGGGACAGGTTCTAAAGACTTGGTGGCATGCAGAAAAGATGGGCCTTGGAGACAAATACTAGATTTATCCTTCTAAACAGATTCCTAAAAGTACCATCATTCAGGATGCTATCCCTTCAAACTCTTCTCCCTTTAATCCCAGGACTACATGGCCACTCTAGATCTAAAGGAGGCTGAAGTTCATCGTGTTTCACTATTGCAGTCATGACTGTAGGGTTCTCCCCTGCCGGCAGGCAGTCCTCGGTCGGCCAGAATCCCAAAGTCTGGGACCGGCGTTGACCCATGCTCCCTGACGTCAGAGCGCCAGGAGTATAAAGCTGACAGCCGACGCCATGTTCTCCAGTCTTTCTTGCTGTGCGGTGATAGCAGTTCGCAAGTGCCGGTCGGCTGACTCCTGACAATTTTTTCTGATCAAACTTCAGTCCGAAGACTTTCTTCTCCTACTCAAAGTTAAGTACCCCGTTGGGGAAACTTTTTTCTTGCTCCAGTCCGATGTCAGAAAATGTTAATTGTATTTCTTGTGGGAAGCAAATACCTCAAGGATTTTCATTCTTACTGTATTCCTTGCTTAGGCTCTGACCACGACGTAGCTAGTTGTCGGTTTTGTGCTAGATTTAATCAACGTACTATTAAACGAAGGTACGATTTTGCTTTTCATTACTTTGGTAGGCGTTTTAATTACAAAATGTCGTCTGATACGGTTCTGGCTACCGGAGTTCACAAACGACGCAAGGACAAAGACAGGCCTCCGAGGTCCAAATCGGACTTTATCGCACAAGCGGAGCCAGCTTCAGGTTCGGCCGTCGTCAGTGAGGCGGTTTTGCAGCCCCTGTCGGCCATTTCGGAACAGACAGCCGAAACGGACTCCCACGAGGAGCCAACTAGGCCTTTGAATATTTCAGTTGGACCTTCGGACAATGCTCCTTCGGATGGGTCCGAAGCCGCTGTGCAGGTACCGGCTTCCGAAGGGGTTTTCAGGCCTACTCAGCTTCTTATAAAGGCAAAGCCAAAAACAAAGGCAAAGACTCCTTCCAAATCAGACTGCAACCCAGGCCTCTTCTGATCCGGCTCCCAAGTCTCAAACAGTTACTTAAAATGGCGGAGGACTTACTATGATTAGGGGTTCACATCCCCCTCCAGACAAAAGGCCAAGGCAGGAAGTTTATTATGACTCCTCTGATCAAGCTTCTGATTCTTCTGTTTCTTCTTCTGACCAGGAATATTCTTTTCCTCCTTATGAGGATTCTGATGCTGAGAATCCATTCCTTCAGCTTCTCCCCCTGAGGATTTCTCTTTTGGGGAAACTTTGCATGAAATGAGGGAGCATTTTCACTGGGAAGGACAGGAGTACACAGAATCTAAGAAAAGACTAAGGGATTTTCTTCTTCCCCCAACATAGGCCCCTGGCTATTCCTCCTATTTTGGATATTGTGGATGATGCTTTTTCGGAGGCTAACTTAACTCCTGACTCTCTTCCTCCAGCTCCTGTTAAGCCAGATAGATACTATAGGGTTCCTGATTCCCACCAGTTTTTATTCAAGAACCCTACTGCTGACCCTGAAACCATTTCTCAGGGTCCTAAGGGTGTTAAGGCCTCTTCTGCTAAAAACCCCATTCCCACTGAGAAGGATTCTAGATCTTTAGAAAGATGGGGCAAGAGGGTGTACACTTCTGCTACTTTATCTATTAGGGCTTTAAACTGCCAGTTTCATATGCTGAAATACCAGCAATTTCTCCTATCTGTTTTAAAGCAGAAGCTGACTTCCATTTCTGCCTGTGCAGAGGATAAGGAACTACATGACTTATTGCATGCCACTGAACAAGTTGGGAAGCATGGTTTACACTGTGGATTTGATTCCTTGGAAGCTGCTTGTAGGGCTGCTGCCTCTGGCACAGTAATTAGAAGGCATGCATGGTTAAAGGAACAAAATTTGCCAGATCAGGTAAAGGCTAAATTATTGGATGCTCCTGTTCAGCATAATGTTTTGGATCTAAAGCTGAAGATGTGATTAAAAAGATGGAGGATAAGGCAATGCCCATGCAAACAGTTGAAGATTTCTTACAAGTACAGCCACCCAGATTTAGCAGGAATTTGCCTACAAAAAATTGGTCCTTTCCCAGTTCAGACAGGCCTCAGAGGGGTAGATATAGACGCCCCCGAGGTAGGCCTCAAGCGCAAACCTCTTGTAGACCAAGACAGTGGACTGCTTCCACCCCTAGGGGAGGAGAAGACAGGTCGCAAGCTCATAGAAAACAGACTCAATGACTCCCTCTGTTGGGCTGCAGGAACCTCTTGCCTGGAGGCCCCTCTCGGAGGAAAACTCATCTAAATTGGACTCGTATAACCCAAGACAAGTGGGTTCTGGATGTGGTTTCAAGAGGTTACAAATGCCATTTTCATACCCCACCAAGGCCAAGCGGATGATCATACGCATCTGACTAAATATGCTCTGGACTTGGTCTCTCAAGCCTCTTCCATGCTGGCCACACTCCCTGACTGCCCCATTAAGGCTGACATCTCCAACAAACTTTCTCTGGTTACACAAGTGGCCAGACACTATTAGATGCAGCTATGATACTGCAGAAGCATCTGCTCCTTCTGCAGCATCTGCCTCAGTCCTCTGAGATATTCCTGGTTGAGACTTCAAAATCTCCCGGAAGGCTTTAAGTCAAAGATCTTGGATGCCCCCCTGGACCACAGTCTGCAGACCTTTTTAAGAATCTGCAAGGAAAAAGTAAATAATTGCAGGACATAAAACATTTATTGGTGTCCTCCATTCCCAGGTACTACAGAAACTATCCAGTTAAAGCCACCTTTGTAAGGCGAAACCCAGGCCAGGCAGGTACTTCCTCTTCCACATCCAGAAGAGGTACTAGAAGACCCACCACAGACCCTGCAATCCCACATCCTCAACATAGGCAGCCTTTTCAGGACAGAGGAGCCCCCAACAATGCGTGACTGCCTTGCCCCCTACCACTCCCAGCACACCTTTTCCCACTGCCTCTGCTTCAGGGAGACCATAACCTTTGATAAATGGGTACTATCCATAATGCAAAAGATATTTCCTCTCCTGGAAAGAAACCCATAAGAGGCATCCCTTTCCCTCCAGGAAACCAACAGAATCTCCTTCTACGTGTTCTGACAGACCTGCTGAAGCTGGGTATCAGAGTCCATCCCCTCAGGACAGGAAGAAAGTTTCTATTCCCACGTCTTCCTCTTTTGCAAGAAAGAGTGCCCTTGGAGAGCCATCTTAGACCTCCTGAAATCTTCAGGTGCCCACCTTCAAAATGCTGTCATTTCCAACTCTGCTTCCCCTCATACCAGCCAAGGCCTTCATGGCCACCTTGGACATAAAGGAGTCCTACCTACACACACCCATCAGAACTTCTCAGCATATTTCTGCATTTCTCTTGGCCCTCTCATTTCCAATTTTCTGCTTTGCACTTTGGTTTGTCCACTGTGGCACCCCCCCCCCCCCATGTTAAAATGCCCAACCCCAGCCATTGCTTTCAGCAGAACTCGGGGAATTCAAATTTACCCGTATCTGGACGACGTCCCAATACTGGCAGAGTCCAAAGATACCTTCTCAAATTTGCACTTCACCATGTACCTTCTACAAAATCTAGGGTTTACCCTCAACCTTCCAAACTCCTTGAATCCAGACCAGGACACGATTTCTGGGTTACAGAATCCGAACAGACAGAATGAAGGCCTTTCTTCCACAAGACAAGGTTTTATCCCTGACCGCCAACTTCAGAGAGCTGCTACAGACAGGCAACTGCAAGGCAATTCCTTTGACTCCTGGGCTTAATGGCAGCAACTATACCTATGATCCTACTATCCAGAATGCGTATGCGTAAGCTACAGTGGTACCTCAAAAACATTTGGTCCCAGCAAAAGAATCATTTGGAGCAAGTAATCCCCCTCCTTCCTTGAATAAGACAGCTGGTGGATCCAACAAGTCCAGCTAAACCCGGGGCTTTCACTCCAGCCCATCACCATAGCCCAGGTAATGCATACAGATGCCTCAGATTCAGGATGGGGAGCAGCATTGGCATCTTACAAGGTTCAAGCAACCCGGCACCCTTCCTTGAGGGTCAAACACATCAATGTGAAGGAAATCACAGCAGTCTTAGCTCTAAAACCTTTACCCCTCTGCTTATACCAGGGTTTTTCACATAGTAACAGACACCACTGTAATGTGGTACCTCAGCAAACAAGGACAAAGGCATATCAACTGTGCAGACTAACCCTTCTGATATGGGGTCTAGCCTCTCGCCACTTGTCCCTGTAAGCAACTTACATTCCCTCACAAGACAACAAGCAAGCAGATCTAAGCAGGACATCCTCTCCACAACATGAATGGCTGCTGGACAGGACTGTTAGTCTACCAGTGGGGCATTCCTCAAATAGACCTGTTCTCCCCCCCCCCCCCCCCCCCCGACTGATTCAGAAAGTCATCCTGAAAATCAGGAGACTAACCAAAAATCTTGCGACTCCCTACTGGCCAAGGCAGCATTGTTTCCCCCTACTTTGCAATCTAGCCAAGGGCAATCACTAAATGTTGCCCTACAAGGTGGACCTCCTGACAAGAAAATAACTCCTCCACCCACACTTTCAGATGTTTACCTGACAGTGTGGCGGCTGAAAAAAAAAAAATGTTGATCCCATTTGTACACCACTACTCAAGAGGACATGCTATCAGTCCTGAGGGAGGCCAGGAAACCTACAACAAAAAAATCATAGCTAGCTAAAGGGCAAGATTTACTAAGTGGTGTCTAGACAAGGGAAAGGACCCTTGCATTGCAGACCCCCCCCCCAGTTCGTTATGTTTGTCCACTGATTAAATTGGACTTTCCTATTCAGTGAAAGTACACCTTTGTGCAATATCAGCCTGCTTGCCTCTTGACCCTCCCTTGCTAGCCAGGCACGATGTAAGACTCTTCCTTAAAGGGGTGTTGCACATTAGACCTCCAAATAAGCCTATTCCTCCACCCTGTACCTTGACTTCATCCTGGAAAAACTTACCAAATACCCATTCGAACCTGCTGGGACAGTTTCCCTTCAGACGTGTACATGAAAAACAGTCCTGGTGGCCATCACCTCAGCCAGAAGGGTTTCAGAGCTACAAGTCCTTAATGGCTTGCCTACCCTAGTCTGTGTTCCACAAAGACTGGGTAACCCTAAGAACTAACCCCTCCTTTATGCCCAAGGTAGTAAACGATTTGTTAAACCAATCTATCCACCTTCTCACTTCCCCTCTCCCACCAATGAAGGGGAGAGTGTACTTCACTCCCTGGATGTACGCAGACGACTAAGATTTTACCTAAAAACAAAATCCATTAGGAAATCTAAACTTTCTCATTCCGTCCCAGAGCATTGGGCAAGGCGGTCTCCAAACCATCGCATGTTGGATCAGAAAAGCCATGTCTTTGCTACTCCCACCGTGGGAAAAATCCCCCAGTGGGAATAAAAGCTCATTCCACCAGGGTAATGGCTGCCTCCAAAGCTTTCTTTAAAGGTCTGGACACGTCTTCCATTATGGAAGCAGCCACTTTGTCCACTGTCCATACTTTCACCAAACACTACAAGATAGACCAGGTCTCTAGCATGTGCTTGCTTCACCAGGGCAATCCTACAGGGCTTTGTATAATCTTCTGCATCCGCCACACTTTCATCTAAGTAAGCTGGGGTACTCTTTCACAAAAAGAATACTGCGACATAGGAAAAGGACATAGAATAGTTGTGTAAAATCTTACTATAACCTTAGATGTCCTCTTTCATGTTGCAGTAGTCCCCCCCCCCCCCCATAATCCCCTCATTATTCTCCTTTCATCCCAGCATGTCCCTAGGTCCTAATACTTGGCACCTTTCACCCTGGACCAGTCAGTACTGCAGAAGGACCCCAGGGTCCCATACCAGACTCCACTGGCACCTCTTCCTGCTGGGCATTCTCTTTTTGCTGAGCTTCAAGTTCTGAAGATTGTGCATGCAGACGTCATATTTAAGGTTCCTGGTTTATGGCCTTAGTGACTTCCTACACAGCTGCAAAAGCCAAGCTGAAGCTTTTATATAGGAGCTGACGTACGAGTCGCCTGAGGGCAGGAAATCCCACAAGAATACTGCAACATGGAAGAGGACATCTATGGTTTATGGTAAGATTTTACACAACTATTCTTTCTCAACCTCCAGGCTCCCGTAGGGTTGACTGCCTTTACAAAGTGCCTCAGTCAGAGAAATTCTTAATTAAATGTCCCCCAACTGATTCAGCTACTATCTCTGCATCAGCAGATAAGGCTTCCAAGCTCCTTCCTACTACCATTTCGCCTGCCGATAAGAACAGCAAGACCATGGAGAGGTTAGGAAAGAAAATACTTCAGCCACCTTGTCCTTCAAAGCAACTAATTATCAAACTCTTATGACTATTCACTAGCACTGCTAGACAAGGCATCTAAGGAATTAGCTGACATCCCAGAAAGTGCTGCAAAAACCTAGTCTTCCCTGCTCGCCCTTGCTGCCCAGGTCAGTAGACATTCTGAGATGCAGCTTTGCTATTGACACCTCTTCTTGGTCAGCTGCATCAGCTTCTGCACTCAGAAAGCATTCATGGCTGCGCCTTCAACCCCTTCCTGATGACTTTAAGGCAAAGCTTACTGATGCTTCCTTAGACCAGATAGCCCTGTTTGGTGAAAAAGTGGCTGAACTCCAAGTCCTTACAACAAAAAGGCAAAGAATTACAGGACTTCACACCTGTTAGTCTTGCATGTTCCCAAATTTCATAGAAATTATCCTAAGACTCAATTCATCAGGAAAGCCTCTAGGCCCTCTGATCACTCCAGGCCCAGAAATCCCACTAAGACAGGCCAGAACATCTCCCTCCACAAACCAAAGGCCTCCCTTTCCTTATAGAGCAGGTAAGTGTGACTGCCAAGTCCACTACCTCCCCCTTCATCCCTTCCTGTCAGTCTCTCACTGTCTCCCTGTCTGGGAACAAATCACCTTTAACAAATGGGTTCTGTGCATCATAAGGGACTGGTACTTCATGACTTGGATACGTCCACCTATAAAACTAGGAATGCCACAGCCACCCCCAAGTCAGCTTCCCCTTCTGGCTCAGGTTCTACAAACACTCTTAGATGAAGGCACTAAAGAATGCATGCCGTCTGAATCAAAAAGAAAAGGCTTTTACTCAAATTTTCTGGTGCCCTGAAAGGGCAGACCTTGGAGGCCCATTTTAGACCTCATGCCTAAACCTCTTACTCATGGTACCTACCTTCAAGATGCTCACCCTGCCTACTCTCACCTCTCCTGCTGCCTCACGGATTCATGGCAACCATGGATTTAAAGAATTGCTACTTGCGTATCCCTGTCAAACCCATTTTCAGGAAATACTTCAGTCATGGCAGATTCATCCCATTTTTAATTCTGTGCATTACACTCTGGGCTGCCTACCGCCCCCATGGTACTCAAACTGCCAGTCTCCAGTCATTGTGTACTGTCGAACCCAGCAAATCCAGATATTACACTACTTAGATCTGTTAATTCAGGCAGTAGATCAGAAGACCCTACTTCACACCAGGATTCTTGTACAACTCCTTAGAGTCCTTAGGATTCCTGATGAACTTCACAAAAATTAAATCTGGAACCAACACAGGACAGTTATCTTAGGCTGCCAAATTCGGACAGACTCTACATGAAGGCATTCCTACCTCCAGAAAAGGTGGCCTCCCTGCCCCAATACCTACTGGCTGCCCTTCAGGCATCTCACCTGACTGCAAGGCAGTTTGAGACTTCTAGGCTACATGGCAGCTACCATCCGCCTGCTCCCCCTTGCAAGACTGCTACCATCCCCATGCTCCCCATTGCAGGACTGCACATGAGGAAACTGCAGTGGTACCTGAGGTTAGTCTGGACCCATCACACTCGCCCTCTAGAGTTCAGGGTCCCATTACTTCCCTGCTCAAGGAAGGAACTTGAGTATCTTTCAACCCAGGGCTCCCTCTTCGGATCTACATCCTCTGAGATGGTGCACACAATGCCTCAGATCTAGGATAGGGAGCCACATTAGGACAAAGGAAAGTGCACAATTTGTGGACAGAAACTGGATCACATAAATGTCTGAGAAATGAGCGATCATTCTAGTTCTCCAAGCCTTCCTTCCTTTCCTAGAACAAGTATCCCTCAAGTTATACATGGGCAACACCACTGTCCTGTGGTGTATCAAACAAGGGAGGGACAAGATTCTACCTCCTATGCAGGCCCAACCATTCAGGTATGGGAACTGGCCACCTCCCAGCCTTTACAGCACCCAGGCAGATCTAAGCAGAACCAGGTCGAACAACCACGAATAGATGTTTGAGAACCTTCCTGAATCTAGTCCACAGGTGGGGGTACTCCTCCGACCTGTTCACTTTCTCCATAAACTGGCAACTCCTGGGCTACTACTCCAGGACTCTCTACCCTAAGGCACTGGCAACCGGATGCCTTCTCAGTAATCTTGAAAGGGAAATTCTTGTATGCATTCCCCTCCCTTTTCCCCCTGATGCAGAAGGTTCATAGGGTAGTACTAAGCGAACTGCCTTTGCGTGCTATTTTAAGCCTAGCCAATTATCCCTTGAGACTCAAGCCATGCACCCTGTGTTTGTAAGGCACACACCTTAACCATTAGGCTGCCCTCCCTATCCCTTTAACTTTAATCAGAACCAGGTCGAACAACCACGAATGGATGCTTGAGAACCTTCCTGAAGATTCAGCAGGACCCTCCAGAAATCTTGTTGGTGACTCCCTACTGGTCAAGACAGCACTAGTTCCCTCTTCCTTTGTCCAAGTGCAATCAATACAAGTTACCCCCTCAGTGGACCTAACCACACAGCACAAGGGGACTCTAATACACCCCATGGCGACAGTCTCTACAGCTCACCCTGTGGCTTGATGGGATTCTGAGCCCCTTTAGACACCTGTATAACAAGTACATGCTTAATGTCCTGCAGGAGGCCAGGAAACCCAGCAAAAAAATCCAACATGACTAAATAGAAAAGGTTTTCTATATGGTGTCACAAAAGGCAGCTGTATCTGCTGCAAACTGATAGGCTTCTAATACTGTCTTACCTTTATGAACTGATGCAGATAGGACTCTTGCTAATCTCTCAAGGCACATGTCTGCAATTTCTGCCTGCCTTCCCTTAGACCCACCCCTGGCATCCAGACTGCCAGCCACACTTCCTCAAAGGGGGTGTTACATTTGCGATCTCTCAGGAAACCGTTTCCTCCACCCGGGACCTCTGACTACATGTTGGAAAAACTTGACTTGCCTCCTTTTGAACCTGCAGACAAAGCATCCTTAAAACACTGTACTTGGAAAACCGTTTTACTAGTGGCCCTCACCTCAGCCCAGGAGGGTCTCCAAACTACAAGCCCTTTTGACTGTATACCACCCTTTAGTTTTCCACTTAGACAGGGTGACCCTGAGGACTAAGCCATCCTCAAGTTGTGAATGACATCTCCTTGAATCAGCCCATCCACCTGCCTACCTTTTTCCCCAACCCACAGGGAGACAGTGAGGGAATTCTACATTCCCTAGATGTGCAGTCAGCTTTTGTTTTTTTTTTTTTTTTTTGCGTAAAACACATTAGACAATCAGACCACCTGTCTGTTTCTTTCCACCCCAGGGCTTTGGGGAAAGCTGTGAGCAAACAGACCATTTTGGCCAGGATCTCTAGGGCCATCTTTCTACCATCTTCACCATAGTAAGACACTCCAGTGCGATGTCAAAGCCCACTTCACCAGAGCTGTAGCCTCTTCTGGGGCTTTCTTCAAAGGGTTAGACAATTCCATCCTAGAAGCAGCAACTTGGTCTTCAGTACACACTTTCAAACACTACAAACTGGACCAAACTTCCAGAACAGTGTTTGCCAGGGATGTCCTGCATGGTTTTTTGGAGACTGCTTCTAAACCACCTCCCCTTCCTCAGTGAACTTTGGCACTCGCCCACTAATTGAATACTGCAACATTGGAATAGGACGTAGAAAGTTGTGTAAAATCTTACCATAATGTCCTCTTCCATGTTGCAGTATTCCTTGCTTCCCACTTTCCCCACTTAAACTTGCATTGGTTTCTCCTTGGTGACATTGGACTAGCTATGCCTCTGGCTCTGACTGGGGCTTATGTTTTGAGGGCTGGTGCGTACAGATGTCACTTATGGCCTATGCTTCTGCAGTCGCATCAGACGTCTGCTTCTACTGGGGACTGAAACTTTGGAAACCTGGCTGGACGAGACTGGAAGGAAGAAGGGTAAACCCACTTGTCCTTCTCTTCCTTGTTGCAGTATTCAACATCTATGTTTATGGTAAAATTTTACACAACTTTCTCTTAGGATTATTAACTTAAATACTTTGCCATGAGTTAAGGCTTCATACTACAACAGCGATCCTTAAAACATGGTACATATGGAGATGTGTGGCAGTAAGACTACTGCTTTTGCTACATGTTTATGGATTTGTAGCATGGGAGGGGTTTGACTTTCCTATACACCTTGTTCATTGCATCTGGTTATAGTCATGTTTGGGGTTCTTGGCTGCTTGCTCTCACTTCCAGGGCTTCAGCATTGGCTGTCCCACCAGAATGCAAGTGGTATAAGTTTAACAAATGTCAGATTGCTGCGCAGTTTGCGTTTGAAGGAAAACTCAATCTTCAACTCAAGTTGCCTTCCCTTACAGTTTGGTTCCAGTATTGTGTAGGTAGCAGAAACTTGTTTACTTTACAAAAGTTTCATTTTGTTGCATTTAGAATCAAAGGAAGGTGAAAGCCACCCACTTAAGCTTAACTTCTCATTAACCGAGGAAGTTTTCAAGTCTGCATGACACCACAAACAAATCTGTAGTCTGCGTGGGTAATTAGCCCTGCAGATATCAGTAGAGAGCTGCTACTGTAAGAGGCATGAAACGTTTCCCAGCGTCTTTATTGCAAAGAGAACTTGCACTAAACTGCTGCTGATCTCCACGTTTCACTGTTGCAGTCATCACACTTGGGTTATTCTTCCAGGGGTAGCCCTCAGTCGGCTTGTATACCAGAGGCGCTGAATTTCTGCATCGATTGCTGTTGCTTTAGGAATGACATCAGGTCGTCAGTGGTATAAAATCAGGCAGTCTAAGCCATTACATCAGTCTTTCTTGCCGAGGAGCCCGAAACAGTTCGTACGAGTGCCATTTGGCCAATACCAGAGTTTCCGAATTGAAGTTGGTGTTCTAAAGCTAAGTACCCCATTAGGGCTCCTTTTTTCTTGGTCTAACAGATGTCAGAAAAATTTAACAATAGTCTCGCTTGTGGAAGGTAAATACCACACAGACTTACATTCTTACTGCGCCACCTGTTTAGTCCCAGACCATGACATACCTCTCATTCGCTTTTGTGCTTCAACGCCAGAACTGTCTCGTTGTGCCCTTATTGTAGCTAAATATTTTTGCTCTTGGTCCCTATATTCCTATACGGCTTCAGTAAGCCATCCGACTACCGATCTGAAAAAACGTAAGGCTAGAGACTGCACAGGTCCAAAACTGCAAACGATGCTTCTGCTAAGCTGGTCTGCTCTCTGGTCCTCAGTGAGGTGCTTTTGCAGCCTCTGATGGCACCTTCTTTGGATTTGCAGGCTGCTACCGAGACCCGTTTGGAGTCTGGTATGCCACGAGACTTCTCTGACCAAGGATCCTTTGGATGTCTCTACCTTGGGTGGGTCTGGAGCCGCTGAGCAAACTACCGATTCTCTACACAAACTGACTTCTTATGCGTCTTCAGTTCTTTCTAAAACTGCCGTGTTTCTAAGGCCAAGGGTGCGAACTACGCCTAAAAAACTGACCCAAGCTCAGGCACCTGCTTCCATACCTTAATCTCAAATGCTTAAAATGGAGGAAGACCTTGTGCTGATTAGGGGAAGCCAACCTACCCCTTCCAAAAGAGACTTGTCCCCAGCAGTTTTATCTGACCAGGAGTCTGACTCTGAGGTCTCTCTGAGTATGAAGACATGCAACCTTTATCTGCTCAAGAGGATTCCGATGCAGAGGAATCCATTCCTTCTGCCTCTTCAGAGGATTTTTCATTTGGTGAAACCCTTTGTACTTTAAGGAAGCATTTCCAGTGGGAATGTCTGGAGTATCCTCATTCCAAAGAGACTGGGAATTCTTAGATTTACCACAGCATAGACCTTTAGCCATTCCTCCTGTCTTGGATGTTAGATGTCTTTATGGAATCCAGTTTGACTCCTGACACCCTCCTGCTCCCAGGAAACCTGAGTGGTATTAGAGAACCTGACTGATAAATTTTTTCAAAAATCCTACTGCAAACCAAGAGGTAATCTCCTAAGGACCTAAAGGAATTAAAGCAACCACAGCTACAAGTCCCACCCCCTTTGACAGGGATTCCCGAGCTTTAGACAGATGGGGTAAAAAAGTATACATCTTTGCACCTCTTGCATTAGAGCGCTGAATTGTCAGTTCCACATGCTAAAATACCAGCAACATACCATGGAACTCTTCAAAATATCTACCTTTCTGGCTTGTGCAGAAAATGAAGAATTACAAGAGCTTATGCATTCTGTAAGCCAAGTTACTAGCCACACCTTGCAATGTGGCTTTGACGCCCTAGAAGCATCTTGCAGGGCAACAGTCACTGGTTCTTTACTTAAAAGGCATACTTGGCTTAAGGAACAGATCTTGCCAGACCATGTCAAATGAAAAGTATTGGACGCACCATTGAACAAAGACTGGCACCAAGGCAGAAGAGGTCATAAAACAGAAGAAAAAGCTAAATCGATGCAGACAGACTTCTTACAGGTCCACCCTCTGAGGGTCAGTAGGCATTATTTTCAAGCTCTGGTCCTTTCTGGCCCTTTCCAGGCCAGCTCAGCCAAGACCTAGGGGAAGCAGACCCCCCCCCCCCCCAGTCAGCAGTCCCAGGGAATGCAGAGATGTAAGCAGTGGAGTTCCTCCACTTCAAAAAGAGGGAGTGCTAAGCCACCCCCTTATGGAAAGAACAATGACTTTAACCCCCCTTTACCTCTGCTCACCTGTTTGTGCCCCTAGGAGGAAAACTCTTCTTCCATGCAAACTGGAACTCTATTGCCAATGACGATGGGTCCTCAACAGTGACTCGGGGATACAAATTTTTTCCACATTGCCACCCCAAAAGGGTTCCCAGATCTCTCCCCAAACCAGTGGGCAGAGGTCAAAAAACAAGTCCATTCCCTGCTCTCCATGAGGGCAATACAGCCTGTTCTTTTAGACAAGATAGACCAAGGGTTTTATTTCAAACTTTTCCTGGTACCCAGAAAAGAAGGCACCTGGTGCCCAAGCATCGATCTATTAATTCTAAACACCTTCCTGGTGATACCAAAATTCAAAATGCTCACCCTCCAGCAGCTTCTTCCTATGCTTTGCAAAGATGTTTTGTTAGCCACCCTAGACCCAAGAGGCCTACCTACATATGCCAATCATGGAATCTTGCAGGAAATATCTGTTTCAGGGCAGGATCTATGCACTTTCACTTCTCTGCACTTTCCTTTGGCTTATCCACTGCTCCCAGAGTTTTCATAAAATGCCTGGTTCCAGCCATTGCTTTTTTGCAGACAAATATTCAGATTTACCCCTACTTAGACGACTGCCTGATTCAGGCAGACAGGAAAAGCTGTTACAGCACCTGACCTTTGTGAAGGACCTACTGACCTCCCTGGGGTATACTTTAAACGAAAAGAAATCAAAAGTAGTCCCCACTCAAATTGTATTCCTAGGAGCAAGCCTTGACATGGCATCCCAGATAGCATTTTTTGTGCCAGAAAAACAAGCCTGCCTAGCCACCAGAACCCAGTTATCTGCAAGGAAAATCCTGCAAGCTCTAGGGTTCATGGCCTCCTGCATATGAGGAAACTACAATGGTACCTAAAAAACCTTTGGTGTCACTCCTGTCATACCTATGGATACCCTGGCTAAGGAAATATTTCCTTTGGTGGGCAGCAGCATGCAACTACAACAACGATCTTCCTTTCTCACAACCCCACTTCGCCCCGATCCTCACCGCAGACTCATCAGATTATGCCAGGGATGCTCACCTGGATGACAGGTGCATTCAGGACCACTGGAGCCCAAATCAAATACATCTGCACATCAGCCAAAAAGATGCTAGCTGTTCAGCACGCTCTGACAACTTTCAGACCCCCTACTCTCCCCGGGGCCTCTAGTGATAAAAACGGGCAACACCACAGTGATGTGGTGTATCAGCAAGCAGGGAGGAACTCAACTCATCCTTTCTGCAGGCTCGCCATGACCCTTTGGCACACTGCTTCAAGCATGCTAATACACCTAGCACAATTCCTGCTAGGCTCCCTAAACTCTCTCGCAGACAAATTAAGCAGAAACCTGCTAGATCACAGAACCTTCAACCTTGTAACTCAGAAATGGGGCATCCCGAAGGTGGACCTCTTTGCCTTCCACAACAATCACCAGCTCAGCAAATTGTGCACCAGGGAACCTCACAGAAAGGCTTGTAAAGTGGATGCTCTATCCTTCCAATGGGTAAACCTCTCGGTCTGTGCATTTCCCACTCTACCACTAATTTCAAGGGTACTGCTCAAAATGAGGGAGGAAAAAACGACAATCTTGATTGCCCCCAACTGGCCATGCCAGCACTGGTACCCACTGCTGCGCAGCCCGCCACCATGGCACCTACCTCGGATCCCAACTGTCCTGACTCAGAATAATGGAGAATTCATGCATCTGCAATTGCAGACCCTGAACCTGGCAGTCTGACTTGTACCCTGACCTCTCCATTTGCCTGCCTAAGCAAACAAGTCCTGGATGTGATATGTGAGGCAAGACGCCCCAGCACTAGGAAATCCTATGCTGACAAGTGGAAAAGCTTTTGCACCTGGATCTCAGCTAAAGGAGCTGAAACAGCACAGCCCTCCCTACCTGTCATCCTGGATTACCTAGCAGACCTACTGCGCAGGGGGTATATCCTTTTCCATTAAAATTCATGCCTCCGCCATCTCTGCTCATTACAGCAGAGTTGCTACCTCTTCTCACACACACAGTTCCTAAGAGGGGCTAACATTTAAGGCCACCCAGAAGAGCTCCTACCCCAGCTTGGGACCTTCATTTTGTGTTGGAAAAGCTCACCCTACCCCCCCCCCCCTTGAGCCTGCCACTTAAGAGTTAAAATTCCTCATTTGGAAAACAGCCTTGCTTCTGGCCATCACTTCAGCTAGAAAAGTTTGAGCTACAAGCACTCATGGCTGTAGCGCCTTTCATCATTCTCCATGCTGACAGTGTCTCCCTCGGGACTAACCGAACTTTCGTACCTAAAGTGGTGTCCAGTGTGGCTCTCGGCCAATCAGTTCATTTGCCCACTTTTTTCACTAACCCACAAAACAAGGGGGAAAGAATTATGAGTTCTTTGTATGTGCTCACTCGACCTGGATAAGAGTAAATCCTTCAGGAAAACTGAGCAATTGCTAGTCTGCTTTGCATCCATTTCTTCTACAAACACCACAGGAAACAGACTCCTAAGGGGGTCAGGACACATTTCACCACGGCAACCTCAACCTCTGCAGCTTTACTCAGTGGGGTCCCCACCAGGGACATACTGTAGGCTGCAAAATGAGCTTTATGTTCATACATTCAAGCATTACTACCTGCCTATCTTCTCCAAATCCAGGGCAGGTTTTGCAGCTGCAGTCTTGCAGGGCATCCTTGCCAGCCCCCAGTGTTCTTGACTGCGTCCACCCTTTGATTCAGCTTTGGGAATCAACCCAAGTGCGATGACTGCAACAGTGAAACTCGAGCATAGTATAGTAGTTGTGTACACTTACCATAAATGTCGATGTTAGTGTATTCACTGTTGCAGTCCTGCCCCCCCCCCCTTCACTCTTTACAGGGAATTTTTGGCATTTACTTTCTACTGGTGCTAGTCATCTACCATAACCTAGCTCCTTGTTTGGGGGCTCCTGACAATTGGGGCAAGAAAGTGATGTAATGGAATTGGCTGCCTGATTTTATATCCCTGATCTGATGTCTGTCGTAGAGCAACAGATGCAGATATATACGCCTCTGGTATTAAGTTTGACTGAGGGCTACCCCTGGCAGGATAACCCATGCGTGATGACTGCAACAGTGAATGCACTCAAAACATCTAAATTAATGGTAAGTGTACACAACTGTACTTTTCCAGTGTAGCAATGCCTCTCGTAGCAAATTAGAGCAATTACATCAGTCATTGGATCAACAGATTTTCATTAGCATCACCAAACTGAAGTGGTAAGCTTTAAATGTTTACTTTTTAAGATGACGTAACATGAGACGTCTGATATGTCAGGAAAAGTCAGAAAAATAGCACATTAGTGTGGGAAGAGAGGGATTGTCAATATTTTGAGCTTTAATTTTTTTTAAGGCCTGCAGTTTAGCTGCGTAGTTGCAGCTGTTCAACTCTAGTATACTGTAAAACAAACCCAGAGACATGCAAATGAGGGCCTTTTAAGAATTAAAAGCAGCAGTCCTCTTAAGGTGTATAAGATAGTGACACTAATGTCTTTAAATGTCAATGACATGGGAATACCATTGTCTAGCATGACTCGTGAAGCAGACTAGAATGGATTATGGGGAAGGAATTGGAAGGTGAAAGACTTGAAGAAAAACAAGATTAGGTTAATCCCCATTGGTAGCCATTTTGCAGAAAACAGTTCTGTAAGTAGTGTTATTGCGGTAACATTTTCAGTTTTCTGAGCTATTTGTTTATTTCCAAGGTGTTTTCCTTGGTGTATGTCCTGATAAGGTCTGTCTTTCATGTGGCCAATCTTTCATGTGGCCGGGCCTGCCTCCAAGAGCCATATATATGTATCCCCATATGGGAATTTTTCTTATCTAGGTTTCTAGCCGAATTAGATTAGCAAATGTCTGATTCTGAAAATAAGTTGCGTAGGAAGCAGATTCCCCGCAAACTTTCACAACCTGCTCTTGTCTCGTCTCTCAAGAGGTCACGTTGTGGACTTCTGTCTGCATTCTAACAATTACCTGTGAAGGAGAGTGAGGAAGGTATTAATCTCTGCATGTGTGAAGCCAAAAAGGGGCACATGCCTGACTTCATTCTATTGCATTGGCAAACTCTTCTGGGAATATCCTGCCAGAAGCTGCAGTCTTGTGAACAATGTTCTGAACATCTAGTTTGACCCTGGGAACAGTGTTTTACCTTGGGGACATGTTTGTTTCTAGCTTCATCTTTATCTGGCTATTGCCTTAGCATGACCTCTGTGCCACACTGACAGCATGATTTTCTAGACCAATATTTCTGCCCCTTTTAAGACTAAATGCCTGTGACAGAGGCATGAATTCTGATTATTGAATGGGAAAGTTGGATTCCCAGATTTAGAGGTTTCCAAAGGCCAGATTAAGATTTTGGTCCCTCTTTGCATCAAAGTCTCTTCCTAAAGACACTAGGTACAAAACAGACCAAACTGGTGTTCTCTAGCTTGCCTCCACCTAGTTTGAGTAGTACCACAGCACCTTCCACTTTTCTACATGTTCACTGGCTTTTTAGGCAACCTTTATAAAATGCTTTTGTGGGTGATTCCACGTGCCAGGTCTGACTGCTTACACGGGCCTGCCTGGGCCTAAAGCACTAGCTGGTCTTAGTTGGATGTCCTGGAAAATGTTTGTAAATGCATTTTTAGACCAACCCAGCTGCTTACAAAGTCCCTCAAGTTCAGGTACCAAAAAATCTTTGCATGTTCTGTGCTGCCCCTTCAGTTCCACAAGGGAGCAAAGAAAGAGCCCTATTTCCAATACTAGGTAAGTAGGAAACTCTCAGATCTTTGATTTACCTGTCCCACATGCTTTCCTGTGAGCAGTCCCTGCTGAATAAGTGTTGGGGTTACAGGATAAGAAGCTGAAGCAGGAGGTTGAGCATTGCAACCTCTTCCCAAGTGTAGCTGTGGTGTAGTGAATGCATCATACTGGGCAGTACCAAAAAGGTTAGTTTTTTTTTTTTAAGAAATGCCTACTATTCTGTAGACAAATCAGTTCCACTCTTTTAAATTTGCTCAAGGAATAAGTGATAGAGCAGGGCCAAGTACAGCAAGACTAAGTACAGCATTAATTACTTGGCTATGACATGGGCATTAACTCTTAAATAGGACAGTGTCAGGCCAAGTAAAGGGGATGAAAGGGCAAGTTCAGTGAATGTGAAGTTAAGGATAAGCCTGGGGCCCTCAAGGCTGAGACTTCAGAGGTATCAAAAATGAGTCTGCCCAGCTGTTCCTTCCCATAACTCTCCCCTTAGCAAAAGTTGGAGTGTACTTGACTGCCATTGCAAGAAAGGGAGGGCATTACCCAAAATCACTAGGTACGAAAAGTCTTAAAAATGGCTGTAACTCCCAATTCCAAAACATCCCTAAGTTTAGAGGCATCCCCACCAGTCATGGGGATCAGTTGAGCTTCATATCTAGTCTTAAAGGTGATGCAGTTTGGGGCCATAGGATTCCATCTACATGAGTATAAAGGTTCTATTGGCAACTTCTAGATGTCCTATTCCTATGTTGCAGTGGTGTTGGTGTGGGATTTCCCACCTCAGGTGACCCGTACATCTGCAATACAAAAGATGTTCTTCGTGTTTCTCTGTTGCAGTCATTACATTTGGGTTATCCTGCTGGCAGGTTGCCCAGTCGGCCTGAATTCCAAAGTCTTGGTCTTGCGTCTGTTGCTGTTGCCCCTTCCCTGTTGTCAGGGGTATAAAATATGCAGCAGATGCCATTTTCTTCAGTCTTTCCTGCTGCGCGGTGCCCGAAGCAGTTTGCAAGTGCCTGAAATTTTCGCGTTTGAATTTCAGATCCGAAGTAGTCTTTAAAAGCTAAGTACCCCATTGGGGAAACTTTTTTCTTGCTCCAGTCCGATGTCAGAAAAAGTTTAATAATTGTATTTCTTGTGGGAAGCAAATACCTCATAAGGACTTTCATTCTTAATGTATTCCTTGCCTAGGCCCTGACCATGACACAGCTAGTTGTCGGTTTTGTGCTAAATTTAACCAACGCAGTATTAAGTGTCTCTACGATTTTGCATTAAGCTATTTTGGCCATAGATTTTAATTTTACGATGTCGTCTGATAGCCATCCAACAACCGGAGTTCACAAAAAACAGACAGGCTACCGAGGTCCAAAACAGATGAGGCTTCTTAGCCAGTCGCTGTTTCTCAGGCCCTTTCGCAGCCCCTGATGCCCGCTACTTTAGAGTCGCAGGCTGCTACCGACACCCACGTGGAGTCTGCAAGGCCGCTAGAAGCTCAAAGTATTGGAGCCACTGAGACTATTCCCTCAGATGGGTCCAGAGCCGCTGAGCAGCCATCTGCTTCTGAGTGTATATTCAGACCTTAACAATTGTACATAAAACGACTTCAGCTTCAAAGGCAAAGACTAAAGCACCTTTAAAGACAAAGAAACAAGTTCCTCAGCCTCATGGACAGGCCTCCATGCCCAAAAAACAGATGCTCAATGGCCTAAGACTTAGCTTGATCAGGGGTTCCCATCCCCCTCCTGATAAGAGGCCTAGGCAAGAGACTATGAATCTTCAGATCGGGTTTCCATTTCTTCTGATTCCTCTTCTCATCAGGAATATTCTCTACCTCTCTGAGGATTTTGATGCTGAAGAATCTATTCCTTCAGCTTCTCTTAAGGACTACTACTCTTGGGGAAACCTTGCGTACCATGAGGGAGCATTTCCACTAGGAGAGCCAAGATTTTTAGAACCTAAGAAAAGGCTCAGAGACCCAACACAGGCCTCTAGCTATTCCACCTTTGTTAGACATTGTAGATGTGTTTTCAGAGTCCAGTCTGACCCCTGACTCCTTACCTCCAGCTCCTGTAAGCTGGACAGATACTACAGGGTTCCTGACTCAAATTCATTTTCAAAAACCCTGCTGCAGACCCAGAAACCATTTCTCAGGGTCCCAAGGGGGTCAAGGCTTACACTGCAAAAAACCCTACCCCCTCTGACAGACTCTAGGGCACTAAACAGATGTGGAAAAAAGATTTACACATCTGCTACCTTGGCTATAAGGGCCTTAAATTGCCAGTTTCATATGCTCAGATATCAGCAGTATATCATGACAATGCTTAAACAGAAAATGTTGATAAATTCTGAATGTGCAGAAAAAGAAATGCAGGATTTATTGCATGCAGCTGAACAAGTTGGAAAGCATACTTTGCAATGTGGTTTTGATTCTCTAGAGGCCTCCTGCAGGACCGCTGTTATGGGTTCTGTCATTAGGAGGCATACTCGGTTAAAGGAACAAAATCTGCCCTATCATGTCAAAGCAAAATTATTACATGCTCCATTACAGCATGAATACCCTGTTTGGTGTTAAGGCAGAAGAGGTGTTAAAGAAAATGGAGGACAAAAATAAATCTATGCAAATGGTCAAGGATTTATTACAGGTTACAGTCTCCTAGGTTTAGCAGACACTGGCCTACAAAGAATTGGTTCTTTCCAGTGTCAGACCTCAAAGGGGCAGATCCAGCCACAAGGTTCGTACAGGTCTAAGCAATGGGGTGCTTCTACCTCCAAAAGCAGAGGGGACACATCACAGCCATACAGGAAACCGTCCCAATGACTTCCCCTGCCTGTTCCAAGCACTTACCTTCTGGCGGCACCCTTAGGGGGAAAATTAGCACTTTTTACTCAAAATTGGCACATTACCCAGGACAAATGGGTTCTAGACCTATTGTTACAAGGTTACAAGTTTCACTTCCATACCCTGCCAAGGACAAACGGTTGGCCAGACCTGCCAAAAAAATCAATGGGCAGAGGCTCAAAAACAAGTTGCATCACTCATGCACATGGGGGCTATTCAGCAAGTGCCACAGCAAGAGCAGGGACAAGGATTCTACTCGACTGTTCTTGGTACCCAGAAAGGACAAAGCATGGAGACCAATTCTGGACCTATCTATTCTAAACACTTACCTGGATATACCCAAATTCAAGATGTTGACCTTGCAGCAGCTTCTGCCCATGCTGGGCAGCAAGGCTTGGCTCGTGACTTTAGACCTAAAAGAGGCATACCTGCATGTCCCAATCAGACAGTCATGCAGAAGATACCTCAGATTCAAGGTTGGCTCAAAGCATTACCAATTCTCTGCACTGCCCTTTGGCTTATCTACTGCACCCATGGTCTTCACTAAGTGCCTGGCAACAGTAATTGCTTTCTGCAGACAGAGGAATACAAATATATCCTTACTTGGACTGCCTCATTCAAGCAGAGAATAAGGACATTCTACTACAGCATCTGGCATTTGTGAAGAAACTTTTAACATGCCTAGGGTACACAGTCAACAAAAAGAATTGAAAACTAGTACCCTCACAAGAGAATATTCCTGGGAGCAAGCTTAAATACAACTGCCCAGATGGCTTATCTCACGCCAGACAAAGGCAACTGACTACCTATTTCAAGGAAATTGCAACAAAGGCCCAGTTATCTGCAAGAAAAATTCTGCAGGCTTTGGGCTTCATGGCATTCTACTAATTCCATATGCATGACTGCATATGAGGAAACTTCAATGGTACCTAAAAAGTGTCTGGACACAACATTGCCGCAGCCTCGAAACAATGATTTCTCTCATTCCCTGCCTGCAACAGGAGTTTTGATGGTGGGCAAAGGCTTGTCACCAAAACAAGGGACAGCCACTCTCAATACCCCCAGCCAGGCAGAACCTTACGACGGATGCATCAGGTTATGCCTGGGGGGCCCACATGGCAGGAAGAGGTATTCAGGGAATCTGGTCCGCAAACCAAATGCATCTACATATCAATCAAAAGGAGATGCTAGCTGTTCAAAATGTCCTGATAGCCTTCAAGGACCTAATTCATCCGGGACAACGTCTGATAGACAACACCACGGTCATGTGGTACATAAGCAGGGGGGCACTCACTCTTTCCCCCTTTGCAGACTAGCCATGGCTTTATGGGACACAGCATTGACTTACCAAGTTCATCTGCAGGCACAGTTCCTGCCAGGAAAGGAAAATACTCTGGCAGAACTAAGCAGAAACCTCATGGATCCCCATGAGTGAAATCTGGATCCACAAGTCTTCAGCATGATAAAGAAATGGGGACGCCTGGACATCTTTTTGCTTCCCCTCACAGCAGTCCACTAAAAAGATTCTGCACAAGGACTTATCACAGACAAGCATGGAAAGTGGACTCTTATCTTTCAGCTGGACAGTGGACTCTTATCTTTCAGCTGGACAAACCTATCAGTATATGCCTTTCCTCCATTGCCTCTCCTCCCCAAAGTATTCCTAAAGGTCAGACAGGAGAAACCAAAAATGATTGCCCCAGACTGGCCACGCCAGTACTGGTATCCAATCTTAAGGAACTTGTCTCAATGTCCAGCCTGGACCTTAACTCAAATACCTCATCTACTATCCCAACAAAACAATCAGATTCTGCACAGCCAACTCAGGACCCTAAACCTGGCAGCATGGCGGATAATGTAGCCATACAAAGTACACCTCTCAGTAAAGCTGTGATGGATGTCATTTTAGAAGCCCTAGTACTAGAAAATCATATGCTGGAAAATGGAAGAGATTTTGTGCTTGGAACCAAGCTCAAGGAACAGATACAGCTGTCCCAAATATTCCTCAGATTTTGCAATACTTAACTGAGATGTTGGACAAAGGCCTATCTTTCTCAATTAAAATCCATGCCTCTGCCATTTCAGCTCATTACAATACAGAGCCACCACTCTCTTCTTCTTTATTAAGGCAGTACCGCAGAGGATCCAAAAATTTAAGGCCTCCAAGGAGAACACCACACCTGCATGGGACCTCAATTCTCTTGGAAAAACTCACCTTACCTCCTTTTGAGCCAGCTGCTACTGCAGATATTACGCTTTTATCTTGGAAAACAGCTCTGCTCCTAGCAATAACTTCTGCAAGACAAGTGTCAGAGCTACAGGATCTCATGGCTGTGGAACCCTTTATCATTTTTTATCCAGACAGGGTCTCATTTGAGGATAAACTCTACATTTATGCCTAAGGTAGTATCCAGTGTAGCCCTTAACCAAACTATTCATTTGCCAATCTTTTATCCAAATCCACAGAACAAGGGGGAGAAAATTCTGCCTTCTTTGGACGTACATAGACAACTTAGGTTCTGCTTGGATAAAAGTTTTCAGAAACAATTTACTAGTGGCATATATGCTGCAGGATCACAAGGAAAGGCTATCTCCATGCAGACTATTTCAAAGTGAATAGGTAACTGCGTTCGTTTCTGCTACTCTTAGCATGGCAAACCTGTGCCTAATGACATTAGGCCACACTCAACCAGAGCTGCAGCCACTTCTGCAGCCTTTCTCAGGGGAGTATCAACCAAAGACATTTTAGAGGCTGCTACTTGGAGTTCAGTGCATACCTTTACAATCTGCCACTTTACTCTAAATCCATAGCAGGCTTTGCCACTGCAGTTCTGCAGGGCCTCATAGCCGCCCCTACTGCTATTTAGTTCCATCCTCCCATCCATAGCTTTGGGAATCTACCCAAATGTAATGACCAACAGTGAAACACTAAGAACATAGTACAGTTGTGTACACTTACCATAAATGTAGCTGTTTGAGTATTCACTGTTGCAGTCCAGGTTACCCACCCACCATCCTCTTTATTTTTGCTGGAACTTCTTTCCTTCTCTGATCTACACAACCTATGTGGTGTATTTGCTTATAGATGAAGGTAAAGTTTAATGTTAAGTTGTCTACCTCGCCTTCGTTCTTGCTGGTTGGGATCAGAGCCGATCCTCTGCTCAGACTCTGCCATCTTCTATAGCTGGAGCTGTTTACTGGCTCGAGGCTATCCCTTATCCCATGATGCCTAGCGCTAGCTACCCAAATCTCGTTTGCCACTTCAGCTGCGATGTATTGTTTTTACTGGCTCAGGCTTGTATTAAGTTTATTGAACTTTTCTAGCTAAGATGGTGTTTTTTTCGGGAGTTTAGTTTTGTAGTCTCTATCTTTTGTGTGTTAGCTAAGTATATTGTAGTTACTCCCTTAGAACACTAAATTAGAGAGTTCTCCCCCTCCCCCTCCTTCTGTCAGGTAGCGCTTAGTTTCAAGGACTTCCTTGAAACTAACCTACCAACTCACTCTCTATAGCTCACCTCAATATAAGTAGTATTTGTAACAAAATTGCTCAAGTTCATGCCCTCCTAGATATCCACCAATTTGACATCCTCTGCTTATCTGAAACATGGCTAAAACCTACCATTAAAGACAATGAAATCACCCCACCTGGGTATAATATCATGAGACAAGACCGCTCCGCCAAAAAAGGTGTTGCTATCCTATATAAATCTAACTAACAAATTGGCTCTACATATCCTGACCTACCCCTAGATAAGTCGAAATTACTAGCTTAAAACTCCAAGTTAACAAAAGTAAAGCTATAAATATTTGTTTACATCTTCCCCCAGGAAATAACATTACCACTCTTGAAAATATCCTTAGCTGGCTCTCCACAAATCTCCCACAAGAAACAATTATCCTAGGCGACCTAAACCTCAACTGGAATTCGTGTAATAGTACAAACCCCACCTCCCATATAAATCTGTATGGCTTTTCACAACTTAACAGTCCTACCAGAACTAATAAAATCAATAACCACAAAACTACCTTAGACTGGATACTTACTAATAGTCCCCAACAAACCTATAAATCAGGTACCCTTCCAGATGATCTAAGCGACCACTCACTAACTTATGTCATTAGGCATAAAACTAACCTAACTTTGCCAAACAGTATCGGAACATCATGTTCAAAAAAGCAATTTAAGAACTTTTCCTAACAGAACTAAAACAATGTAATTGGTCCCCACTAAAATTTATTTTTCTTAATGAAGCAGTAGAGTACTTCAGTGCCACATTCTTATCCATCTTAGACCATCACGCACCTACTCGTAATATTAGAACCAAAGCCAAACCAGCCCCCTGGCTCACCAACACTAGGCAAAAAATAATCCTCAGAAATAAATCCTGGGCAAAATGGTGCACTACTAAGAATCTAACTGACTGACAAACCTTCAGAGAACTTAGAAACAGTACAAAAAAAGGCATTCTCGCAGATAAAAAGAACTGTCTTCTATTTCAACAAACCTCTAATAAGCAACCTAAATTCTGGACTAGTATTAACAATCTTCTATCCCCAGGCCAATCAGTCACACTCAACCCCCAAGGCTGTAACCCTGATAATCCCACACAGCTAATGCCTTTAATTCATTCTTCACAAATACTATCCAAACTCTTGCTACTCGCCTATCTCCTGATATGTTAAAGCTGCTTAAATCCTCTGCTATTCCACCCCCTTCATTTCATTTACAACCAGTTCCTACTTCCTTTATCTCCTCCCTTCATAAACTAAAACCTACCACCCCCTCTGCAGACAAACTCCCTGCTGAGTTCCACCAAATAGCTAAAGCTGTTGCCTATCCCATCTCTATCCTGATAAACAGATCTCTACAAGAGGGAACTATTCCTGCTATCTGGAAAATATCCCACATCATCCCACTACACAAAGGGGGGAACTCAAACGACTTTTCTAACTACTGCCCTATAGCACTACTATCCCCTATTGCAAAGATATTGGAAAAATGCATACATAAACAACTACTAAACCACCTTCTCCAAAACAACCTACTAGCCAATTGTCAACATGGATTCAGACCTTCCCACAGTACCACCATTGCATTGCTCTCCTTCACAAACACATCAACTATAACTGCAACAAAAATCTTATCTGCAGTCTTCATTGACCTGTCTAAAGCTTTCGATATGGTTAATCACCAACTTCTGCACATACTCTATTCTCTCTCGCTTGACCCTCCTTCCTTAACTTGGTTCACATCTTGCTTAGAAAACCGGCAACAGGCGGTTCTCTGGAAAATTCACCATCAGATGACCTTCCTATCTCCATAGGAGTGCCACAAGGCTTTATCTTAGGCCCACTTCTGTTTTCCATTTTTATTAATGACCTGCAATCAGCCATCCCAACTGCTACCTGCATTCAATGTGCAGATGATTCTACCATAATTTGTACAGCCACCTCTCTAAATGAACTCCGAACTATTACCCAGAAAGCTTTTACCATTGTAGAACAATGGTTCTCACCGCTGCCTGCTCCTTAACCCCAAGAAAACTAAACTGCTACTCTTCCTACCAACCCGAAAGTCCGCCCCTATACACTTCACTCACTTCCAATAACAATACTCTAATTTCTCCTGACCCTACCACTAAACTATTGGCAATAACAATAGACAACAATCTCAACTTTGATTCTCATATCAACGCTACAATAAAATCAGTTGTTAAAAAAAATTGGATCCCTATATAGAATCAAACCCTTCCTTACACCAGCAGCAAGGATCACAATAGCCAGAACGCACCTAATCTTGACTCTTCTCTATGCCTCACCCATATTCACCAATCTCTCTAAAAACCTTAAACTAACAACATCCTATAATATTGCTAGATTTGCTACAGGTTACCCTTTCAGAACCCATCACTGCTTGAACTTCCTAACCACCTTGTATTAAAAGAGCTCACAATAGCCCACAAGACACTCTACCAACCCTGCAAAACCCTAATACTCTCTAGCCTCATTACACCTTATAATAACCTGAAACACCTACACTCTTCAAACAAACTCCTAATCTGTACTACTAAACACAATTCAGTAGGTGACTGCCTGTTCTCCAATGCTGTTGGTAAAATATGGAAGAAAACTACCCTCTAATATCTCGTCTCTGACTTCTCTTCCACTATTTAAAAGGAGTCTAAAACTATACCTCAAACACTGGTTATGCTCTTGTACTAACCCAGACTAATCTGATGTTCATCGTGTTACCCTGCTGCAGTCATCACACTTGGGTTATCTTGTCGTCAGGGGGTCCCGCAGTCTGCCTGAATTCCAAAGTCTTGGTCCGGCGTCGGTTGCTGTCACTTCTTCCCTGACGTCAGTGCGCCAGGGGTATATATGATGCATCCGATGCCATTTTCTTCAGTCTTTCTTGCCGCGCGGTGCCTGAAGCAGAAGCAGTTCAAGTGCCGGTCGGCCGACTCATGAGATTTTCGAAGTCAAATTTCAGATCCGAAGTCTTCAATAAAGCTAAGTACCCCGTTGGGGAAACTTTTCTTGCCTCAGACCGATGTCAGAAAAAGTTAACTATTGTATTTCTTGTAGGAAGCAAATACCTCAAGGATTTTCATTCTTATTGTATACCTTGCCTAGGCCCAGACCACGACGTCACTGGTTGTCGCTTTTGTGCTAGGTTCAATAAGCGTACTATAAAAAGACGCTTTGATTTTGCACAACACTAAGGTAGAAAATTTTACACAATGCCGTCGGAGCAACTGACTACCGGCGTGCACAAAAAACGCAAGGATAAGGACAGGCAGCCTAGACCCAAGCCAGACTCCGAGGCCTCGGCTGGGCCGGTCTCCGGTTCACTGGTTTTCAGTGAGGCTCCTACGTAGCCCCTGGCTACCGCAGAGTTGGAACCAGAGACCGCTTCGGATCCTTTGGCGGAGAGTGCTAGGTCGATGCAGCCATTTTCTTTAGACCCTACCGACGACATTGCAGAAAGATGTCTGTGCTGCAGGAACACCTTCGGTTTCTGAAGGTGTCTTCAGATAGACTACGCTCACTATAAAAACGTATCCTAAGCTTAAGACTCCTATTAAACCAAAAAAGACTGCACTTCAGTCTCCAGTTCAAGGCCCCATGCCTAAGAAACAGATGCTTAAAATGGCTGAAGATTTGATCTCTAATCAGGGGTTCCCAACCCCCCCCCCCGACAAAAGGCCTAGACAAGAGGAAGATTATTCCTCTTCTGGTAAAGTGTCTTATTTCCTCAGGCTCCTCTGAGGAACAAGATTACTCCTTTCTCCCTTATGAAGATTCTGATGCTGAGGATTCCATTCCCTCAGCTTCTCCCCCTGAAGACTACTCCTTTGGGGAAACTTTACACACTGAGGGAACATTTTCACTGGGAAGGTCAAGACTACTCTGACTCAAAGAAAAGGCTCAGTTTCTTTTACTCCCCCAACACAGACCTCTTGCTATCCCCCCAGTTTTAGACATTGTGGATGATGTTTACTTAAAATCTAGTTTAAATCAAGATTCTCTGCCTCCTGCTCCAGCCAAACCAGACAGATATTAGAGTGCCTGACTCCCACAAATTCCTTTTTTAAAAGCCCTGTTGCTGATCCAGAGACCATCTCCCAGGGTCCCAAAGGGGCTAAGGCTTCTATGGCAAAAAATCCTGTACCCTCTGAAAGGGACTCCAGAGCACTAGACAGGTGGGGGGGGAAAGGTTTACACCTCAGCCACTCTAGCTAAGAGAGCACTAAATTGTCAGTTTCACATGCTAAAATACCAGCAATTTCTAATGTCTCTAAGACAAAAATGAGCACACTTCCTCAACAGTCTGAATTGAAAAAAATGCAGGATCTGTTGCATGCAGCTGAACAGGTGGGCAAACATGCTTTACAATGTGGATTTGATTCTTTGGAAGCTTCCTGTAGAGCAGCTGTTACTGGGTCTGTTGCACGTAGGCATGCTTGGTTAAAGGAACAAACTCTGCCTGGTCATATTAAAGCAAAGCTTCTAGATGCTCCCTTACGGCAGGATGTCCTATTTGGAGTTGAAGCAAAAGAAGTCTTAAAGAAAATGGAGGATAAGGCAAAATCTATGCAGACGGTTAAAGATTTTCTAAAAGTTCAGCCCCCTCGCTTCAGCAGAAATTGGCCAACAAAAAATTGGTCCTTTCCAGCTACAGACAGACCACAGAGGGGTAAATACAGACGCCCAAGAGGCAGAGGGCAACCACAAACCCACTACAAACCTCAACAATGTGGCACTGCAACACAGAAAGGCGGAGAAGACAGGCCCCAAGCTACTAGAAGGCAAACTCGGACTTAAACCTCATATGGCCAAGCAAGACTCTCTTGGCAGCTCCCTTGGGAGGAAAATTAGCACTTTTTTCAGACAACTGGCACATCATCACAAAGGACAAATGGGTCCTAGACATAATTTCACAAGGATACAGATTCCATTTCTACACCTTGCCAACGAAAAGAGGAATGCCAACCCTGCCACAAAATCAATGGGCAGAGGCACAAAAACAAATTACAGCTGTCATGGACATGAGCCATTGAACTGGTACCTACACGGGAGCAAGACCAAGGATTTTACTCTACTCTTTCTAGTCCCCAGAAAGGACAATGCCTGGAGACCAATTCTGGACCTTTCAATTCTAAACACTTTCATACAAGTACCCAAATTCAAGATGCTAACACTACAGCAGCTTCTTCCCATGTTGGGCAAGAAAACATGGCTAGTAACATTGGACCTCAAGGAGGCATACCTGCATGGTCCCTATCAGACAAAACTGCAGAAGATACTTCCATTTCATTGCAGGTTCAACCCATTACCAATTCTCTGCACTGCCCTTTGGCTTATCCACTGCGCCTAGGGTTTTCACAAAATGCTTGGCACCGGTAATTGCATACTGCAGACAGAGGAATTCAAATATACCCATACCTGGATGACTGCCTCATCCAAGCAGAAAGCAAAGACATCCTCTTACAACATCTGGCTTTTGTAAAACATCTAAGTTGCCTAGGGTACACAGTAAACGAAAATAAATCAAAACTAGTACCCTCACAAAATATGACATCCCTGGGTGCCAGCTTGAATACAACGGCCCGGAAGGCTTGTCTGACGCAAGACAAAATTACAACTGACTCAATATTTAAAAACAATGGCAACAAAGACCCAACTCCCTGCAAGAAAAATTCTGCAGGCCTTGGGCTTCATGGCATATTGCGTACTAATACCATTTGCAAAGCTGCATATGAGGAAATAACAGTGGTACCTAAAAAGCGTGTGTTCTCAACACAGCCACAGCTTGGACACAATGATCTCTCATTCCCTGCCTTCAACAAGAGTTTCTATGGTGGTCACAGGCATGTCACCTCAACAAGGGTCAGCCTTTCACCTTGCCCCCAGCCTGGCAAACTGACAACAGATGCATCGGACTATGCCTGGGGGGACACACATGGCAGGACAGTGCGTTCAAGGCATATGGACTGCAGATCAAAGGAATCTGCACATCAAAAAGAGATGCTAGCTGTACAGAATGCTTTCCTTCAAGAACCTCTTGCATCCAGGACAGCTTACAATAAGGACGGACAACACCACAGTAATGTGGTACATAAACAAGGGGGGTACACACTCCTACTCTCTATGCAGGCAAGCAATGACCTTGTGGAACACAGCACTGACTTACCAAGTTCAGCTACAAGCTCAATTCCTGCCAGGAAAAAAGAACACATTGGCAGACTACCTCAGCAGAAACATCATGGATACCCACGAGTGGAAACTGGATCCGCAAGTATTTGCAATGATAACTCAGAAATGGGGCCACCCAGACATAGTTTTTGGGGCTGGCAAAGAGATCTATCAGCTAACAAAATTTTGTACAAGGACACTTCACCATCAAGCTTGGAAAGTGGACGCGCACTCATTCAGTTGGAAAAACCTGACAGTATATGCCTTCCCTCCATTGCCCCTTCTCTCAATGGTGCTTCTGAAAGTCAGAAAGGACAGACCACGAATGATACTCCTAGCCCCAGACTGGCCACGCCAGCATTGGTACCCACTATTAAGGAATATGGCCCAGGGCCCACCTTGGATTTTACCACAAATTGTTCATTTGCTCACACAGCAAAACAATCAGATTCTACATAGCCAGCTCAAAACCTTAAATTTAGCTGCATGGCAAATCACCTAAGCAACCAGCCAGCTCCTCTTCCTCAAGCAGTTATGGATGTTATTCTGGAAGCTAGGAGGCCCAGCACCAGGAAGGCCTACTCTGACAAATGGAAAAGGTTTTGCGCCTGGAACCAAGCTAAAGGCCAAAATACCCTTCAGCCTCACATGCCTCAGATTCTACAGTATTTAACTGAGATGTTGCACAAAGGACTTCCTTTTTCATCTATTAAAATCCACGCCTCAGCTATTTCAGCCCACTACAACACGGATCCACCCTTATTTTCACATCCACTTCTAAGGCAGTTCCTCAGAGGGGCAAAAAACATAAGGCCCCCTAGGAGAGCACCTACACCAACCTGGGACCTCAACTTTGTTCTGGAATAACTTACGCTACCTCCCTTTGAACCAGGTTTCTCTGCTGATCTAAAGTTTATATCATGGAAGACTGCCCTGCTGCTAGCAATAACTTCAGCCAGAAGAGTCTCAGAGCTTCAGGCACTAATGGCAGTGGAACCTTTCCTCATTTTCCATCAAGACAGTTTCTCTACAAACTAATCTGTCCTTCATGCCTAAGGTGGTATCCAGTGTGGCTTTAATACAAACCATCCACTTACCCACCTTCTTTCTAAATCCACAGAACAAAGGAGAAAGTCCCCTGCCTTCCTTGGACATTCACAGGCAACTTCGTTACTACTTGGATAAAACTAAGAATTTAAGAAAATCTGACCAGCTCTTTGTATCCTATGCTGCAGCTTCACAAGGGAGGGCTATATCAAAACAGACCATTTCCAAATGGATAGGACATTGCATTCATTTTTGCTATACCCATCATGGAAAACCAGTTCCTGCTACCATAAGGCCCCACTCTACTAGGGCAGCAGCTACATCGACAGCCTTCCTCAAGGGGGTGCCAACCAAGGATATTTTGGAAGCTTCAACTTGGAGTTCAGTACACACCTTCACCAAACACTACCACTTAGCACTTTACTCTAAGACTAGAACTGGCTTCGCCACTGCAGTTCTGCAGGGCCTTCTAGCCTCCTCTAACCCTCTTCGACTCCTCCTCCCATCCTTAGCTTTGGGATTCTATCCAAGTGTGATGACTGCAGCAGGGTAACACGATGAACATAGTACAGTTTTGTACCTACCTTAAATGTAGATGTTAGTGTATACCCTGCTGCAGTCCAGGTTACCATCCCCTCTGACCTAACTAAATCTTTACAAAACCTTTCTGATGTATTTGCTTACAGCTGGAGGGATGTTTGTGCTAAATTTTTTAGATTGGCACCAATTACTGACCACTTTTTGGGGGCACCTGACATCTGGGGCAAGAAAAACTGAAGAAAATGGCGTCTGATGCATCATGTATACCCCTGGTGCACTGACGTCAGTGAAGAAGCGACAGCAACAGACACCGGACCAAGACTTTGGAATTCAGGCCGACTGCGGGGCCGCATGACGACAAGATAACCCAAGTGTGATGACTGCAGCAGGGTGTACACTCTAACATCTACATTTATGGTAGGTACAAAACTTTACTTTTCTTTACTCACCTACTCTCCCTATATTTCTTATAACTTTCCCTTAACACTCTACCAATTTATAATTCTTGAATGTATATATTTTTTGTAATTACTATGTATTAGTCTATAAATATATATTCTTGTCTAAACATTGCATTAGCTTTGCAATTTTTGCATCTTACAAAAAAAAAAAAACAATCATGTCAGAATATCTGTTAAAA
Organism: Protopterus annectens; assembly: GCF_019279795.1. NCBI lineage: Eukaryota > Metazoa > Chordata > Ceratodontiformes > Protopteridae > Protopterus > Protopterus annectens. Next base: position 1,257,219,039 of record NC_056747.1, read on the forward strand.
CTTCTAAATATATATATATATATATATATATATATATATATATATATATATATATATATATATATATATATATATATATATATATATATTTATATTTATATATTTATACATTTATATATATTTATACATATCTTTAGCTCTCTTTTTTCTCTTTTTTGCTTTTGTTGGTGGTGTGGTACTTTGTTATAGCCTTTCGGCTTTTTGGTTAACATCAGTGTAGTATCTCTTCAGGTTTTTTTTGGATACAGGATGTCGAGTGTCCAAGGTTTCAGGGTTCAAGAAGTGTGACTCAAGCTGTCAGAAAATGTCCTCTGACAGATGGGCACACTTCTTGCGTGTACTGCTTAGGTGCAGTGCACCTGCAGGACTCTTGTTGTATATGCCATGCATTAAGTCCAAGAGTTCTGCAGGTGCTTAATAAGCTTATTCTGAGGGGTCCTTTAAAGCCCCAGGATTCACCGGCCAAGGCTCAGCCTGTGAAACCCCCAAAACCGACAAAATCGTCTGCTCCAAGCTCGGAGCAGTCATTGGTTCAGACTTCACCTGCCACTTCCGTTCCGGCCGGAATCTATCTCCCCATCGGCTCCATCAGCATCTTTGGAGCAGTTGTGGAGCCACAAGAGGCTGAGGTCCCTTTCTCTGGAGTCAATATATCCGGCTCCTTGGTCATCTTTGCTTCAGAGTGAGCGCAGTCACAGATCTTCCACTCCTCTGTCCTCTAGGCTCTCTGATCACGACGTGGAGAGTGTGGTCAGGTTGCTGAAGTCGCAGGCACTTGCCAAGATGTTGTCCAGCCCTCTTCAACAGGTGTCTCTCCATCCACTTCTATCGATGTTCCTCCTCAGACTCCTTTGAGCCGGAGTTCGAGTCGTGGAACCATCGGCACCGATAATTTCTCCTTCGGTTCCATAATCTGCTCAGATTCCCTCGATGGTGCCTTCTGACGAGGGATTGGGGCAAAAGAGGCTCTCTCGTCTGCTCCGAGGGGGGTGAGTGGCATCGGACCCTTGTATGACCCCATTCTCCCCCTCGGAGCTTCGACGCAGGTGAGTTCGGCTCCTACATCGGCCACGGAGCAGTCTCCCTCGGAGCGGAGAAGGATTTGGATTTCCTCAGAACCGGATCCTTCTCTGCATTGTGGCAGGGATGCCTTCGATGTCATGAGGAGTGTGTTGGCCTCTTGAGTCAGCTCCACGATTGACCCCACCGGCTCTGTCCCCTGTAGTGCCTGCGACAATCTCTGCTCCTTCTCCTGACCCCAAGCGTGGGGAACCGGCTCTCCAGGGCACCCCATTGGGTGTTTCCTCTTCTTCCGAGGCCTCCCCTGATCATTCAGAGGAGCCCCCTTATAAGAAGTAGTGCAAGAGGAAGCACATAGACTCCCCTGAGTCTGTCACTGCTGATACAGACTTAGATGATTCAGAAGGGTCGCAGAGGTCTCTCTCTGAAGATGTTTCCTTCTCTGACATCCTAGAAATGTTTAAGCAGAGGGGGAACTGGAGTCCCCTAGCCCCTACCGAGGATGTCTGTATTCCTGGATGGGTTCGGTTCCCAACCTTCCACCTCATGGGTTTCTCCGCCTTTCGATCCACTCATATCTGTGGTGGTTTGAAAGGCTTGGTCAGCCCCAGATATAGTGGAACCAACCCCGGGGAGACCTAGCAAGTTTATCACTGTACCCCTTGATAAGCAGTTCCTTACCAAAGGTGTTTCTGTGGATGCCATGTTGGTAGCAGCAGCCACTAAAAAGGAGTTGGCGGAAACTTCTCAGTCTGTCCATCCTCCTTACAAGGAGTCTAGGACTATGGATAGATACGGGAAGCGAGTGTTTGCTTCAGCGACCTTTTCTAGGAGGTCACTGAATTACTTATGCCATTTTACCCGGCTTCAGAGGGATCTCCTTAAAGAGCTCGGAGATGCCCTTCAAGATCCATCAGCTGAAGGGGCTCAAACTAAAGTGGCTTCTCAGCTGGTGACCCTTAATTCTGTAGTGAACTCCTCCATGAGGCTCATTTCCTATGCAACCGATGGTGCACGTAGAGCCGCAGGTACAGGTGTGGCCCGTAGGAGACAAGCATGGATGCGGCTGTGTAATTTTGCGGAACCCTTTAGAGAGTCATTCACCAACACCCCTTTGACTGTTCTTTCTTTTTGGACCATAGGTGAAAGACATTTTGACTAGGTTTGAGCTAGAAGGCCAGACGCTCTGCTGTGGGAGCCCGTTTTTCCACTCCTTCCAGACCATACCCCAAGGGTCAGAAGAGTCGTAAAATGTGGTTCCGAAAATCCCAGGGAGCCCCTCCTGACACCCGTAACTGTTTTTCCTCCAGTGGCAGAGGAGGAAACGACAGCAGACGCCACCCTTGTGGTAGAGGGGGTCTGCAGAACCAGGGCAGCAGAGAATCCATCTCTGAAAAGCCCTTCCAGCATCCCTGAAAGGTTGCCTGGCTGCCCGTCTCTGGAGGCAGTGGGGGGAAGACTTTCACTGTACCCGAAAGCCTGGCAAAGTTTAACGCAAGACAAATGGGTACAGTGAATTATATCCGGAGGTTACAAAATCCCTTTCTCTCAGCCCCCCTTACCGTCTAGCAAATCCCTTCCAGATGTTCCACCCAATCTGAGGGACCAAGCAGTCTTAGAAGTTTCAAAACTGCTAAAAAAAAAAAAAAGTCATTCAGGAAGTCGCGGCAGACCAACACGGATCCGGAACTTACTCTAGGTTTTTTTGGTACCAAAAAAGACAGGGGACTGGAGACAGATTCTGGATCTCAGCAGACTTAAGTCTGTTCAAAGAACAAAGTTTCAGATGGTCACGCTACAGTCCATTCTACCCTGCTCCATAAATCTTCAGGATGCGTACTATCACATCAAAATGGACAGGCTTCCAGCTGGGGGCCAGTCATTACCAGTTCAGAGCTCTGCCCTTTGGTCTCACCACAGCCCCCAGGGTGTTCACCAAATGTGTGGCAGTGGTTACGGCTCACCTGAGACGTCGACGACTGGCTCTTCACTGCTACTACCAGGCATCAACGTCTGCAAGCTATGGACTTACACAATCACAATTTGCTTCCATTTAGGCATTACAGTAAACTTCGAAAAGTCTGCATTGTTGCCCTGTCAATCTATCACCGATATAGGAGCAGACTTGGACACAGGGAACATGTCCGCAAGGCTTCTGCCAGACAGGGTATCGTTAATTCACCAGCAAGTACAAATTCTAATGCAGAGCAAAAGGATCCAAGTCAGATTCGTCCTCCAAACTCAGGGTTCCACGGCAATGGCAATTCTCCTAATCCCTCTGGCCTGCTTTCACATGAGAATCCTTCAGTGGCTTCTGTTCATGCAGTGGTCTTTCCAACGGCTTCCTATGTCTCACATGATTTTGATTACAGAAGCATGCAACAGGCACCTTTCCTGGTGGATGGTCTCCCCACTAGTGTCTCAGGGCAGACCTTTTATTCAGCCCACTCCGGTTGCCATAGTGACCACGGATGCTTCCCTGATAGGGGGGGGGGGGGCATTATCAGGGCAGGACAGTCCAAGGCACTTGGCAGCCTCATGAGTACCATCTGTATATAAACGTCCTAGAGATGAGAGCCGTGCTCTTAGCCTTGCAAGCTCTTCAGGACTCTCTTCCTTCTGGGACCATTGCAGTTCAAATGGACAACATGTCAGTGGTGTGGTACATCAACAAGCAGGGCAGAACCAGGTCCTACCCCCTATGTCGAGAAGCACTCAGACTCTGGCAGTGGGCGATTTCCTCCCAACGATTTCTGATTGCAACGCACACCCCTGGGAGGTCCGTCATAGCGGACAGGCTCAGCAGGGCTATTCTCATGCCTCACGTGTGGTCTCTGAACCAGGTAGTTGCGCGTCTGATCTTCAGCAAATGGGGACAACCTTGCTGTGACCTTTTTGCCACCCCCTTCAACAGCAAATGCAGCAACTACTCCCTTCCACTTCCTGGTCATTCTCCCAGAGACATTCTAGTCCACGATTGGCCTCAGGGACTTCTTTATGCCTTCCCTCCGTTTCCCCTGATAACGAAATTTATACAGAAAGCAATGTCGTTGGGTTGCAAAATGATCCTCATTGCCCCCTACTGGCCTCGACAGATTTTGTTCCCGTTCTTGCACCATTACCTTTTCGAGCAGCCTTGGACTCTGGATCTGATTCCAGACCTACTGATTCATCAGTCAGGCGGGCTGCATCAATCTCTTCAAACACTCCAGCTCACAGCTTCGTTGCTCCACTTCCTACCTTACGCAGGCCTCCCAGCATTTCCCCGGCCATATGTGAAATTCTCTCCTCAAGTCCACCACTAGAAGGACTTATGCTAGCAAATGGAAACCTTTTTCTTGTTGGGGAGAGGCTAGGAACATGGATCCCTTTTCAGCCCCAGTCCACGAAATCTTGGATTTCTTAGCAGAACTTTTTCATTCTGGATCCGCTTCTGCTACAATCAGGCTTCAATTAGCGGCCATCTCAAACATTCATGTTGGGTTGTCTAATGCAAACATTGTCTCATAAGCTATGTAAAGCCTTTCTAAGAGGGACTACTCTCCTTAGACCCCCAGTGAGAGGTCCCCCTCCTCTTTGGGACCTAAACTTGGTACTAATCTCCTCAGTTATGCCCCCTTTTGAACCTGCAGCGTCCTCCATTAAGTTCCTATCTTGGAAAACTTCTGGTAGCTATTACTTCAGCCAGATGTGTCTGAACTTCAGGCACTGTCGGTCCTCCATACTTAGTTTTTCATAAGGACAGGGTTGCTCTGGGGACTAATCCCTCTTCCCTTCCTAATGTCTGCTCAGAAAATTTAAACCAATCTGTAGACCTTCCTGTGTTCTTTCCTAACCACACCAAGGCAGAATACAAATGACATCAATTGGATGTTCATAAACAGTTGCATTTTTACCTGCATAGGACAAAAGATATAAGGAAGTCGGACCAACTATTCCTTTCTATGCTCTGGGTAAACAAGGTCTCCCAGTTTCCAAAGTGACCTTATCCAGATGGTTGTCTCACATTACTTTCATCTATCAACTGAGAAAGTTATCTGTCAAACTAAAAGGTCATTCTACGGCTTTGGCAGCCTCTGTAGCCTTCCAGTCCAGGTTGCCCATGGACTCTTATCTGTGCAGCTGCTACGTGGGCAAACCCTCATACCTTTATTTCTCCTTACAAGCTAGATATGGTCTCCAGGAGCAGAGCTAACTTTGCTTCCACTGTTCTGAAAAGTCTGTTCAATGAGCCGCCTAGGATTGTAGGTGCTAGGGATGCTGTCCCAACCAGCAAGAACGAAGGCGGGATAGACCACTTTAAAGAAGTTATATACCTACCATAATGTTCCATGTTAGTTTCTTCATCTCACCTTCTTTCTTGCGTCCTACCCTCCATCCCCCTATCCTATTGGACCGAGAGGAGTTCAAGTTTCACTGGCTGAGTGTTCTCTGGTTGTTTCCTCTACAGACTTAGTGTGACAGGTGTGCTCAACATTTTTTGGAGAGGTTCATTCTCTAGCTATGGCTAGGGTTAGCTATTTCAAACGAGATCTGGGTAGCTAGCGCTAGGCATCATGGGATAAGGGGTAGCCTCGAGCCAGTAAACTGCTCTTGAGCTATAGAAGATGGCAGAGTCGGAGCAGAGGATCGGCTCCGATCCCAACCAGCACGAAAGAAGGCGAGATGAAGACAACTTACATGGAACATTATGGTAGGTACATAACTTCTTTTTTTATTTTGATGTATGTGTTACTTGCATATTTAGCATACCCTTTTGGGGGCACCTGACATCTGGGGCAAGAAAAGCTAAAGAAAATGGCGTTGGCTGCATATTTTATACCCCTGACAACCTGACTGGGAAGGGGCGACAGCAACCGACGCAGGACCCAAGACTTTGGAATTCAGGCTGACTGAGGGCAACCTGCCAGCAGGATAACCCAAATGTAATAACTGCAATAGTGAATACTCTCTAACATCTACATTTATGGAAAGTGTACACTGTTTTTTTCAGCTTGGCTGCTGTAGTTGTGTGCGACGTCACAAATAGGGCCATAAACCAGGGGCCTTAAATGTGACAAGGCACAGACCTCAGGACTTTTCAGCCGCAGACCATGAAATAGTGCTTCTTTCACCACAACTGGTCTAAAAGTTAAATAACCCATTGGGATTTTTTCTTTGACTTCTAGCTAAAGCTTGGTTTACTGTAGTAACCTTTAGCCGATGTCCGCTAAAAAGGGTAAATGCAAATGCGAGCACCAGATACCACAAAAAATACGCACAACTTTTTTTTGCCTAGGCAGTTTCATATTTCCATTGTGGAAGGTTACAGTTCTTGAAATGGGCAGCAGGGAGGAAAAATTTGCACTTCATAGGTTCATAGGTTCATACTAGGCTATCTGCCCTAGGGCATTTATAAGCCTAGCCAGAATGTGTTTGGCTTTCGCCACCCATTTTAAATTTATTTTGCTATGCCCTTTTTCGAGGTTAGTATACTATGCCTCTAACAGTGACACAGAAATGATACCCGGGGTAAACCTACGATCTCCCATCCACTCATCAAGATTCCTCTTGAAGAGAGTCAATGAGGGACTCTGCCTAACCTGGACTGGAATTTTATTCCAGAGTGAAGGGAGCCTCTGGGTTATGAATCTGTCCCTCCAGCATGTCCTATTTATTTCAGTGCTGAGGTTCAAGTCTCTCGAGCGCGTAGCTCGATGGGATTTGGATTTTCTGAGGTGCAGCATGTCCATTAATTCCGGGTTGGACATGGCTTTATACGTCAGGCACTGATCTCCTCTGAACAGGCGGTATGCCACTGAGTAGAGCTGGAGTTTCTTTAACCGGGCAGCATATGGCATCTGTTTGAGCCCTTTGATCCTCTTGGTGAGGTACTTTTGGGGTCTTTCCAGTTGCTGCAGGTGTCTGGTAAGGTACATCCCAAAAGGGGCATTGTACTCAATTATGGGCCTGATGAGGGATGAGTAAAGAGGCACAATGACCTCCCCTGATCTAGATGTGAATCCCTTCATGATTAGGTGGGCTATATAAAATGTTTTCTAACCACTTTGGCCACGTGGTTGTCAAATGAGAGATTGCTATCAACTTGGGTCCCCAGGTCCCTAATTACTTCTGTACTTAATGGATTTCCACCTATGTGGTAATTTGTGGGCACTTTGTTTTTGCCAAAGGGGATGACTATACACTTTTTGGCATTTAGCTTGAGGCCATGGCTCTGGCACCAGTTGTCTGTTTCTGAGGCCCTTTTGGAGGATGCTTGTGTCGGCTGGAGAGTCTATTATGGCACCCAGTTTGCAGTCATCTGCGAACTTGGTCAGCCACAGTCCTTCCGTGTTGGCCTGTACCTCCGAGAAATATATACCGAACAAGAGAGGTCCCAGGACTAAGCCTTGTGGGACACCACTTGTAACTGGTTTGGAGTCTGACATGGCTCCAGCAATTCTAACCATGTGGGTTCTGTCCTTGAGCCAGTTTGCAATCCATCTAGTGACATAGGGGTTTATATTTAAGCTGGTGAGCTTATCTATAATGCCCGAGTGGGGTATTGTATCGAAGGCTTTTGCGAGGTCCAGGTAGGCTGTGTGGACCACCTTCCCTCGTCAATGGCCTTGGTGACTGTTTCAAAGAAATCAACCAGGTTTAAGAGGCAGGATCTGCCCTTAACAAAGCCGAACTGGGTAGGATCCAGTGATTGTAGGTCCCCAATATCTTTATTTATGAGGTCCATGATGATCCTTTCCATAGCTTTGCAGACCAAGCTAGTCAGGCTTATGGGGCGATAGTTTCCAGGATCCGTTGAGGCACCACCTTTATGGAGAGGGACCACTGTTGCTGTACGCCACTCTTTGGGCACATATCCTGTAGTAAGGCTGAGATTGAACAGTAGTTTTATGTTTGGGTTTAGCTCTTCTTTGAGTTCATGTAGGGGCGCCCGGGACACCATCTGGTCCCATTGATGCTGTGTATTTTGCTTTGGAGAGGGCGGCTCTTACCTGAGCATCTGAGATGTCAGGGGCAGCACCCTGCTGGGATAGATATTTGCCCTTTTGGTGGGGAGAAGTTTGCGCTGAACCTGTCGGCTAGGATGTTGGCAATGTCTGTGGGTTTGGTGTATTTTTTGTCATTTTGGACTAATTCTGAGCATATCTGGGAATTCCCACCCAGGTTCCTAACATAACTAAAGAAAGCCTTGTGATTATCCTTAGTGTCCTGTGCAATTTTTCTCTCAAAGCTGGCCTTAGACAATTTTATGTGTGCCCGTAGTTTTTTGCTAATACTGATCAGTGATGCCTTCCCTTTTTGGGATTTTGCTTTATCATTTAGTAGCTTCCTCCTTCTATTGTATAGTTTGTTTATGGCTGGGGTCCACCAGACAGGACGTCTGCCTTTGGAGGATTGGGTCTTGGTTTTATTTGGGATCGCATGATCCATGCATTCCTGAAGTTGTTCATAGAATGCGTTTATAAAGGATTCTGCGGTATGGGCTGTATTTTCCACAGGCCCGGGGGCTTTGAAGGATTCCACCTCAGTTTTGAGGAGTGTAAAATTTGCTTTAGAGAAGTTTTTCACTGTGGTTTTCTGGGCAGGGGTTGGGGTCGGGATGTGAATATCCAGTGAGATTAGTTTATGGTCTGATCTTACCAGTGAGAGATACACTTCTGGTCTGGAGCATAGATTCCCCATGTTGGTGATGATCAGGTCCAGTATGTTTTCCCCTCTTGTGGGAGTGGTAACAAGTTGTTCCATAGCATTTGAGTTTATAAATTCTAGGAACCTTTGGGCTAGGGTGTTGGAGCTAGAGTAATGCTCCCAGTCTATGTTTGGGTAGTTGAGGTCGCCCAATATAATGGTGTTTGGAGAGACCTTCATATTTTCCAGTGTTCTCAGGAAGGCCGAGTGGGGTTCCTGGGTTTGGGAGGGTGGTCTGTAGCAGGCTATAAACTGGAAGGCAGTTTTACCCACTGTTAGTTGCACATGGATAGTCTCTGATGCTTCGTGCTTTGCCACCAACCTGGAGGTGTGGGTATCTTTGAATATCGATACTCCCCCTCCTTTTGTGGTTCGGTCCAAGTTTTGGGGCCGAAAAGCATGGTATGAGGTATAACCTGGTAGTGCTAGGGTGCTCTCGGGAGCCCCGAACCAGGTTTCTGTTACTGCACAGATATCTATGTTCTCCATGCTAAGGAGAGTTTCGAGCGTGTGCATCTTGAGGTTTAGACTTCTGGCGTTGAGTAGCATTACTCTTAGTTTCTTATCCCTTGTGATACATATGGAGGTGGGTTTGTCTTTTGAGCCTTGCCTAAAAAAGGCACTATGGGGGTAGCAAGAGCCTTTGCCAATATCCGAAAGCCCAGGGGTGACAGGTGCAAGCCGTCCCTAGCGAAGCATCGTGGCTTGTCGAGCATATCATCCCAAGCTGACAGGCATTGGATCCCCTTTGAATGACACCAGTACTTAAGCCAATTGTTGAAATTGATCATCTTGTCTTCATATTGTGGCATCATTCTTGGTGAGGGTAAGATGCTACTCAAGGTCAGGGTCATACCGGCCTGGGCTACATGCTCAGAGAGCTCCTTTATTTCTCTTCATGTAGTCCAGGGAGGTACGTCTCAGGTCATTCACACCAGCATGGACAATGACTGAGTCATATTTGTACTTGCCTTGGAGTGACCTGAGTGCTTGTGTTATGTGGCGGATCCTAGCACCCGACAGGCTGCTCACCGTGACCCTCTCCTTGTTCAGCCTGGTGAGCGGGACGTCAGTGTGCCTGACGATAGTCACCTATTACAAGTGTATCAGGTGTGGTGTTTAGTCTTAAGGGCTGTGACTGTTTGGCACACTGGCTTTGTGAGATGTGTTGCACGTGTTTTGTTTTGGGGTAGCGGCTGCTTGGGTGTCTGCTTTGGAGGTCTCTGCTGCTTCGGCAGATCTTTATTTAGAGCCTCCGAGTATGTTTTTTTGTGATTATGTGTTTGGTTTGCTGTCGTGGTAGGTCTATGTGAGACTGGAATTGTAGTGAGTATGGTTTCCTTCTCCTCCTGACTGGTTATGCCAGTACTGAGTTGAGAGAGCTTGGCCTCCAGTTTGGCTATATGGTTGCATCTCTCACATGTGTTGGAATTTGTTGGGAGGAGGAGAGGGTTGTCTGTGTACATGAGGCAGTTGTAACATTGCCTCAAGATTCCCAGATTCACCAGCTGGACCGGAGAGGAGATTGACAACTGACCTTTGGACATGCTAGAATAATATTGGGAATTCCTTAATTGAAAACCAGGGCCAGTGGGGAGTGAGGGTGTAGTGCTTTTAATTTTTAGTGCTGACTTATATAATTGCTTTAATGAGCAAGTGCCAGGTAACTTAAGTGCAATGTGTTACAGGTAACTTAAATGCAAAAACGACAAACAGTAACTTTCAAGTGAAACAAGGAAATAAGTACAGTAAGCAATGCAGATATCACTAGTGAGCCACAGAAGCGCTGAGAAGCCGCGTATTAGGTGGAATTAGCGTTCCAGGGAAATAACAAGCAAACAAACAAGCAGCATATAAACAAAGCTATATTCAGCAGGCCTGGATCTAGTCTATGCTACAGCAAACAAGGTGTACCAATTTCAGTAAGATACAGTTCAAATATTCAGGCACTATAAACCTTTAACCAGAAATTCCCAGCTCAGAGGGGCAGAGTCCAGCCTCTTCTCCCACAAGAGTGCAGACCACAAACCTTCTTAATGTAAAATAACTGGCCTGAAGCCCAAGTGCCTAAACCAGAACTAATACACTTTAAGAATAACAGACACTGGGCTCTCAGTCAGCAGTTCCCAACTTAGAAGGATGAAAGCTACCTGTCCTGCCACCACAGTGCATGCCACAAACCTTCCTAATGTAAAACAACTGGTCTGAAGCCCAAGTGCTTAATCCAAAAGACTTAGAATGACAGCTAAACTTTAATCAAGTTACTACCAAGCAGTAATAAATACAATTGAATTGCCCTTTATGTAATGCACATCCAAAAGTAAATGCTTGGCTCTACTAACTTTGTTACAGGATAAAGGGCATTCACATTTACTCTACTACATGCTTGCATAATCCTGGCATAGCCACCACAAGTCAGTATTTGGAATTCACTCTGAAAGTGATTGGTTTAAGTTTGCATCAACTAAGACCCATATTTCTGAAGCATTTCAAAGAACCTGGTCTTTGGGTCCCATGTGGGCACTGTACACCATATGGACCATGCTGACTTGGAGAATGTTTAACGCTGTACTTCACTTTGCAGAAAAGATAATTTTAGCCAACAAGTTCATCTGAGTTATTTGGTGTCCTAATGGTGCCACTTGCATGAACAGGAAACGTTTTTTAGTTAAAACATGTCATGTAAACTAGTGGCCCACTACTTCCCTGCATAGAGATCTCATGGACACAGCTGTACATTCTAGCCTGTGACCCTCCCCATGCATTTCTCATACTTTTGCTTGGGGGGAAATGGGACTTCATATTAGCTCTCTAAGGTTAGGTAACATGGGAAAACACAAGGTGGCAGTTATCCTAGTCTTGAAGCTGTCCTTTTAAAAGGGGGTGGGGCTGTTTAGCTAACAAGGACAGACACCAGTTTTGTATTTATAAAAGCAAGGGGTAGCAATACTTACCAAGCCTGGAGATTACCTCAGAGGGAAGTGTGACTGACCTACCCCACTTTCAGGTTGAGCAGATGTTCTTCGTGTTTCACTGTTGGTCATCACATTTGGGTCATCTGCCTGCAGGTAGCCCTCAGTCGGCCTGAATACCAGAGTGTTTGGATTTCTGTGTCCGATGCTGTCACTTCTTCCATGACGTCAGGGGTATAAAGCATGCAGCTGATGTCATTACATCAGTCTTTCTTGCCGTGCAGTGCCCGAAGCAGAAGCAGTTTGCAAGTGCCAGTCGGCCACATGAAATTTTCGTTTTGTTTCACACCTGAAGTCTTCTAAAAGAGTACCCTGTTGGGGACCCTTTTTTCTTGCTCTAACCAATGTCAGAAAAATTTAATTGTCTTGCCTGTGGAAAACAAATACCTCAGATTTCCTTTCTTGCTGCGTCACCTGTTTAGGCCCAGACCACAACCCTCACTGTCTGCTTTGTGCCTTGTTCGACACCCAAAGATTCGTCGGGCTATTTTTGTTGCTAAATTCTTTTGCTCTATCTCCATATTCCGAAATGGCTTCGATAAGCCATCAAGACTACTGATCTTCCAAAAAAAAGGATAGACAGACTGCATAGGTCAAAAACTGCTGACGACACCATCGTTAAGCTAGTCGCCAGTCCGCTGGTACTCTGGCGCTTTTGCAGCCCCTGATACCTGCTTCTACAGATTTGCAGGCCTCTACTGGGACCCATTTGGAGTCTGGTATGCCTTGAGATGCTTAGACTATGGAACCTGCGTATGTCTCTACCTTGGATGGGTCCGGAGCTGCTGTGCAGGCACTGGCTTCGGAGTGTATTTAGGCCTTCCAATTTTCATATTAAACAGACTTCATTTCATACCAAAAAATACTGAATTTCTCAGGCCTAAAGTTCGCACTACGCCTAGGAAACTGACCAGTGTGCACACTCAGGCCTTCATGCCACAAAAACAAATGCTTAGAATGGCTGAAGACCTTATTACTTTAATTAGGGGAAGTCAGTTTTCTCCCCTCAAAAAGACCAAGAACTGATTTGCCTTCTGATTCTTCTGATCAGGAGTCTGACAACTCTGACCCTTCTGATTACCAGGACATACCCTTATCTACCTGTGAGGATCCTGATGCAGCAGATTCCATTCCCTCTGCTTCCCCCACCAGAAGATCTTTCTTTTGGTGAAACCCTAAATACCCTTGGTGAGCATTTCCACTGAGAGCCAGGACTACTCTGTCCAAAAAGACTCTGGGAATTTTTAAACATGCCTCAGCACAGGCCTCTAGCTATCCCTCCTGTTCTGGAAATTGTAGAGGTCTTCTTTGAATCCAGCCTTATCCCTGATACTTTGCCTCCAGCTCCCAGGAAACCTGACCGGTACTGTAGAGTACCTAACTCTCACAAATTCCTCTTTAAGAATCCTGCTGCAGATCCAGAGAGTTTCCCAGGGACCTAAAGGCATTAAGGCTACAGCGGTCAAAAATCCTACACCTTCGGATAAGTATTCTAGGGCTTTAGATGGGGTAAGAAGGTATACACCTGCTACTCTTGTCATCAGGGCTTTAAATTGCCAGTTTCATATGTTAAAGTATCAGCAACATATGGTACTAATTAAACGGAAAATGATTCCTGATTGTGCAGAACATAAAGATTTAAAAGTTAATGCATTCTGCTAATAAAGTTGGTAAGCATACTTTGCAATGTGGTTTTGATGCCTTAGAAACATCTTGCAGGGCTGCTGTGACTGGGTCTGTTAGAAGGCATGTTTGGCTTGAACAAAACTTGCCATGTCAGTGCAAAATTACTAGATGCACCATTAAACCAAGAGCGCCCATTTGGCAATAAAGCTGAAGCCTTCAAAAGGATGGAGGAAAAAGCTAAATCTATGCAAACTGTTAAATATTTCTTACAAATACAGCAACCTAGATTCAGTAGGCATGGGCCTTCAAAAAACTGGTGTTTGCCAGTCCCTCCTAGACTTTCTCAGTCCAAACCCAGGGGCAGCAGACCACCAAGACTACAGTCTGAGTATGCACAGATCTAAGCAATGGAGTGCACACACATCCAAAACAGGTAGTATTAAGCTGCCATCCTATGGTAAAATCTCAGTGACTTATCTTTAACTCTTCCAAGCCTTGCGAAGTACTTGCACCTTTAGAGTGGAAACTTGCCCTGCATGCCAAAAACTGGGAGTACATTACCCAGGACAGATGGGTCTTCAACATGGTTTCCCAGGGATACAGATACCACTTCCACTCACTCCCAACCCCAAGCGGATGGCCAGACCTCCCCACAAACCAGTGGGCAGAGGCCCTAAAGCAAGTACTTTCTCTTAGTATCAGACTATTCAACCTGTCCCAGCGGAGCAAAAGGGACAAGGCTTTTATTCGACTTTGTGGTACCCAGAAAAAACTCCTGGTGTCTTATCGTGGATCTGTATTCTCAACACCTTTTTGGTGGTTCCAAAATTCAAAATGCTTACACTCCAACAGCTGCTTTCTATGCTAGCCAAGAACTCCTGGCTTGCAACCCTAGACTTGAAAGAAACTTAGCTACACATCCCCATATGGGAATCTTGCAGGAAATACCTACATTTCAGAGCAGGCTCTATGCATTATCAGTTCTCTGCACTTCCCTTTGGCTTATCTACTGCACCCAGGGTATTCACAAAATGCCTAGCTCCAGCCATTGCGTATTGCAGGCAGCGAATGATTCAAATGTACCCATATTTGGACGATTGCCCGATTCATGTGGACAGTCCGGAATTGCTACTAACACCCGACATTTGTAAAGACTTCTTCACTGGGGTACAACAACGAAAAGAAATCACATCTGGTACCCAGCCAAAAGATTGTATTACTGGGCGCAAGCTTGAATACAACTTCCCAGATGGCATTCCTCACTCCAGAAAAACTAATTTATTTGACAAACTACTTCAATCTATTGGCCACCAAAACCCAGCTGTCTGCAAAAAATATTTACTGCAAGCCCTAGGGTTCATGGCATCTTGCATTCTACTAATTCCACATGCAAGACTGCATACGAAAAAACTTCAGTGGTAGTTAAGTCTCTGGTGTTAACATTCTCAGGACCTGGAAATGATTCCCATCATTCCTTGCTTAAGGACAGAGTTCCTTTGGTGGCCAGAGGCCTGCTACCACAATAAGGGACTCCCTTCCCCTCATTCCCACTGCTGCCCAAGCCTTAACCGCATCAGTCTATGCATGGGGGGCTCACATGGCAGGACATTGCATTCAAGGCAAATGGAGCCCAAAGCAAATGTACCTGCATATCAATCAAAAAGAAATGTTAGCTGTACAGAATGCTCTGACAGCCTTCAAAAGACCTTATTCTTCCTGGACAACTATTGCTAAAGACAGAACACAGTTATGTGGTACATAAACAAGCAGGGGGAATACATTCTTATTCACTGTGCAGATTAGCTATGGCTCTGTGGAACACAGCCTTGAGCAACCAAATGCACCTGCCAGCTCAATTCCTGCCAGGCAAACTAAATTCACTAGCAGACTACTTGAGCAGAATTCTTATGGACCTACACAAGTGGAAACTGGTATCTAAAATATTCAAGCTTTGTTTCCCCCTCAAAACTATCAATTGAGCAAATATTGCACCGGAACTCCCTACAGCCAAGCTTGGAAAGTGGATGCCCTGTCCTTTACCTCGGAAAGCCTCTGTCTATGCCTTCCCCTGCCCCTCTTCTCTCTAGTTATACTAAAGATCAAACAGGACAAACCAAGGACAATCCTGATTACACCAGACTGGCCACGTCTGCACTGGTATGCTCTTTTGCGCAGTCTGACAGTAGCACCACCCTGGCACCTGTCTCAGACTCCTTCCCTGCTGCCCCAGCAGGATGGCCAGATTTTGCACCCTCAGCTACAGACCGTGAACCTAGCAGCCTGGCTCATCCCCTGAATTCTTCACCAGCAACTCTCAGTAAGCAGGTGCTGGATGTTATTCTGGAGGCAAGGAGGCCTAGTACTTGAAAATCCTATTCGGAAAAGTTGAAAAGACTACTGCTGGATCCAGTCTCAGGGAATGGACACAACTGTGCCCAGCTTACCTCGTATACTAGACTGACAGAAATGCATCACAAAAGACCTGTCCTTCTCTTCCATTAAGATTCATGACTCTCATCTCCTCTCGTAATACTGAGCCACCCCTTTTCTCTCATCCTCTGGTTAAACAGTTCCTGAGAGGAGCCAAAAGTTTAAGACCCCCCCCCCCTCCCCCAGGAGAGCTCCCACTCCTGCCTGGGACCTTAACTTTGTATTGGAAAAGTGCACGCTTCCGCTCTTTGAACCTGCTGCCACAGCAGAGTTGAAATTCCTCATGGAAAACAACTTCTTCCATGCGGACAGGGTTTCCCTCAGGACTAACCCATCATCTATGCCCAAGGTGGTATCTAGTGTGGGTTTAAACCAGTCAGTTCATTTGCTAACTTTTTTCCTAATACTCAGAATGAAGGGGAAAGGATCCTGCACTCCCTGGACATGCACAGACTGCTCTGGTTCTATCTGGACAGGACTAAGCCTTTCAGAAAAACTGACCAGCTGCTAGTCTGCTTTGCTGCAGGGGCAGAGGGGGCAAGGCCATATCAAAACAAACCATTTCTAAATGGATAGTGCACTACATCCATTCCTGCTACAAACACCATGGAAAATCTACCCCACAGGGGATCAGAACACATTCCACTAGGGCTACATCAACCTCTACAGTAGTCCTCAGGGGAGTCCCTACCAGAGACGTACTGGAAACTGCAACCTGGAGCGCTCTACACATTCACCAAGCATTACCACTTTCCTATCTTTTTTAAATCCAGAGTTGGGTGTGCCACAGCAGTCTTGCAGGGCCTGATTGCCAGCCCTAATGCTTAACTACCTCCACCCTTCCTTAGCTTTGGGAATCTACCCAAATGATGACTGCAACAGTGAAATACGAAGAGCAAAGTACAGATGTTAATCGTGTTTCATTGTTGCAGTCATTACTCTTGGGTTATCCTGCTGGCAGGCTACCTGCAGTCGACCAGAATTCCAAAGTCTAGGTCCGGTGTCTGTCGCTTCTTCCCTGACATCAGTGCGCCAGGGGTATAAAAGATGCAGCAGATGCCATTTTCTTCGGTCTGTCTTGCTGCGCGGTGCCCGAAGCAAAAGCAGTTCGCAAGTGCCGGTCGTCCGACTCCTGAGATGTTCAAATCCGAATTTCAGAACCGAAGTAGTCTTTAAAGCCAAGTACCCCGTTGGGGAAACTTTTTTTTTCTTGCTCCAGACTGATGTCAGAAAGTTAACAATTGTATTTCTTGTGGGAAGCAAATACCTCATAAGGATTTTCACTCTTACTGTATTCCTTGCCTAGGCCCTGATCACAACATTGCTAGCTGTCGGTTTTGTGCTAGATTTAACCAACGCACTAAGCGTAGGTTCGATTTTGCATTTCCTTACTTTGGCCGAAGATTTAATTGCATAATGCAGTCGGAACAGCCGACGACCGGAGTTTACAAAAAACGCAAGGAAAAGGATAGGCATCAGAGGTCCAAAACTGACGAGGAGGCCTCCGTTAGGCCAGTCGCCGGTTCTCAGTGAGGTGCTTTCGCAGCCCGTAGCGCCCGCTACCTCAGAGCCACAGGCCACTTCTGACTCCCACGTGGAGCCGACTGGGCCTCTGGATACTCAAGGTATTAGACACTCTGAAATCATTCCCTCAGATGAGTCCGGAGCCGCTGAGCAGGCATCTGCTTCTGAGGGTGTCCTCAGACATGCACAGTTGTATGTTAAACCATTTTCAGCTTCAAAGACTAAAGCAGCTCTCAAGACAAACAAGTACAGCGTTCGCCTACTCAGACTCCCATGCCTAAAAAAACAGATGCTTAAAATGGCCGAAGACCTAATTACTTTGATCAGAGGTTCCCAATCCCCTCCTGATAAGAGGCCTAGGCAAGAGACAGAATATGATTCTTCTGATCAGGTTTCTATTTCCTCTGATTTCTCTTCTGAACAGGATTATTCCATGCTTCCCTATGAGGCCTCTGCTGAAGAATCCATTCCTTCAGCCTCTCGTCCTGAGGATTATTCTTTTGGGGAAACGCTGCATACCATGAAGGAGCATTTCCACTGGGAGAGCCAATATTTTTCTGAATCTGAGAAAAGGCTCAGACTTTCTGCTACTTCCTCAGCACAGACCCCTTGCTATTCCACCTGTTCTAGACATTGTAGACTGTTTTCAGAGTCCGGCCTGTCCCCTGACTCTTTACTCCCTGCACCTGCTAAGCCAGACAGATACTACAGGGTCCCGGATTCTCATAAATTCCTATATAAAAACCCCGCTGCTGACCCAGAAACTATATCTCAGGGTCCCAAAGGGTCAAAGCTTCCACTGCAAAAAACCCTGTCCCCTCTGATAGAGATTCTAGGGCACTGGACAGATGGGGGAAAAAGTTTACACTTCTGCTACCTTGGCTTTAAGGACTTTAAATTGTCAGTTTCATATGCTTAAATATCAACAATATTTAATGTTACTGCTTAAACAGAAAATGTTGACAAATATTGAATGTTCAGAGAACAAGGAAATGCAGGATTTATTGCATGCAGCTGAACAAGTGGGAAAGCATACTTTACAATGTGGTTATGATTCACTGGAACCCTTTTGCAGGGCCGCTGTTACAGGTTCTGTTATTAGAAGGCATGCTTGGTTAAAGGAACAGAATCTGCCTGATCATGTTAAAAGCAAAATTATTAGATGCCCCATTACAGCATGATACTTTGGTGCTAAAGCAGAAGAGGTGTTGAAAAAAATGGGGGATAAAGCGAAATCCATGCAGACAGTTAAGGATTTCTTACAGGTACAGCCACCCAGATTTAGCAGGAACTGGCCGCCTAAAAATTGGTCATTTCCAGTGTTAGACCACAAAGAGGCAGATACAGGCGTCCCAGAGGCAGATCTCAGCCCCAAGGCTCATACAGGCCTAAACAATGGGGTGCTTCTACCTCCAAAAGCGGAGAAGACTAATCACAACCTTACAGGAAACAAGTCCCAATGATTTTCCTCTGCCAGATCCAAGCACTTTTTTCTTTTGGCAGCCCCCTTAGGGGGAAAACTCTCACTATGTTCGTGTGACACTGCTGCAGTCAATATACTTGGGTTATCCTGCCTTCAGGCGGTTCCCCAGTCGGCCTGAGTTCCAAAGTCTTGGTCCGGCGTTAGTTGCTGTCACCTCCTCCCTAATGTCAGTGTGACAGGGGTACATAAGATGCAGCCGACACCTTTTTCTTCAGTCTTTCTTGTCGCGCGGTGCCCGAAGCAAAAGCAGTTCAAGTGCCAGTCTGTCTACTCCTGCGATTTTCATTCCGAATCCAGACCCGGTCTTCTACAAAACTAAGTACCCCGTTGGGGAAACTTTCTTGCCTCAGACCGATGTCAGTAAAAGTTAACTGTATTTCTTGTGTGAAGCAAATACTTCATAAGGATTTCCATTCTTATGGTATCCCATGCCATTCTTATTGTATCCCATGCCTAGGCCCAGACCACGACATTACTGGTTGTCGGTTTTGTGCTAGGTTTAATAAGCGCACTATTAAACGTTGGTTTGATTTTGCCCGACATTTCTTTGGCAGAAAATTTAATTATACCATGCCTTTGGGACTTCTGACTATCGGTATTCATAAAAAGCGCAGAGACAGGGACAGGCATCAGAGGCCCAAAACTGACTAAGCCTCTTCTAGGCCAGTCACTGGTTCTCCGGTTTTTAGTGAGGTGCCTTCGCAGCCCCTGACAACCGCTTCTGCAGAACTGCAGGCCGCCTCCGACCCCCACGTGGAGATGGCTGGGCATTCGGACGCTCTAGCTTTTCAGCAGACTGAAAACGATCCCGCTGAGGGATCCAGAGTACCTGAGCTACTCGCAGCTTCAGGGGGTGTCTTCAGACATGCGCAGCTAAGCATTAAACCCTCTTCTAAGTCAAAGCCTCCTTTAAAATCTAAGAAACAAGTACAGCATTCTCCAGGACAGGCCTCCATGCCTAAGAAACAAATGCTCAAAATGGCCGAAGACCTAATCACTCTGATCAGGGGTTCCCATCCCCCACCCCCCACCAGATGAAAGGCCTAGACAGGATGCAGATTGATTCATCCAACCAGGGGTCCATTTCCTCAGATTCATCCTCAGACCTGGGATATTCTTTATCCCTCATGGATTCTGATGCTGAGGAATCTATTCCATCAGCCTCTCCACCTGAGGACTACTCCTTTGGGGAAACCTTGCATACCATGAGGGAGCATTTCCATTGGGAAGGCCAGGATTATTCAGAATCCAAGAGAAGGCTCAGAGACTTCCTATTAACTCAACACAGGCCCCTGGCTATTCCGCCAGTGCTTGATATCGTGGATGTGTACAATGAATCCAGCTTAAATCCTGATTCCTTGCCTCCAGCTCCGCTTAAACCAGACAGATATTGAGTCCCTGACTCTCACAAATTCCTGTATAAAAGCCCTGTTGCTGATCCTGAAACTATTTCTCAGGGACCCAGAGGGGTTAAGGCCTCATCAGCAAAGAACCCAGTTCCCTCTGACAGAATCCAGAGCACTAGACAGGTGGGGAAAGAAAGTATGTACGTCTGCATGCAACTTTAGCAATGCAAGCCTTAAATTGCCAGTTTCACATGCTAAAATATCAGCAGTTTTTGATGTCTCAGTTGAAACAAAAAATGCTTCCAGATACAGATCCTCCTAATTTTAAAGAAATACAGGATTTATTGCATGCCGCTGAACAAATGGGAAAGCATACTTTGCAATGTGGTTTTGATTCTGTAGAGGCCTCATGCAGAGCAGCAGTTACAGGCTGTCATTAGAAGACATGCATGGTTAAAAGAACATACGTTACCAGATCCAGTTAAAGCTAAATTACTGGATGCACCTTTACAGCAGGATGTTTTATTTGGAGTTAAGGCAGAAGAGGTACTAAAGAAAATGGAAGATAAGGCAAAATCTATGTAAACAGTGAAGGATTTCTTACAGGTTCAGCCTAGATTTAGTAGAAACTGGCCAACAAAGAATTGGTCCTTTCCAGTTAATGACAGACCTCAAAGGGACAGATAGACTGCCAAGAGGTAGAGGTCAACCACAAGGTCCTTGCAGTTTTCGACAATGGGGTGCATCAGGCCAGAAAGAAGGGGAAGACCGGCACCAAACATATAAAAAACAGCCCCAATGACTTCCCACTCCAGCTGCCAAACAACTCACTCTTGGCAGCCCCTTTTGGATGGAAACTGGCACTTTTTTATCACAATTGGCATGTGATCACCCAGGACAAATGGGTTCTCTATTTCAAAAGGTTACAGGTTCCACTTTCACACTCTGCCAAGATTAAAAGGAATGCCAAATCTGCCAATAATTCAATGGGCAGAGGCCCAAAAACAAATTATGGCACTCATGAACATGGGGGCTATTCAAAAGGTACCACAGGAACAAGGGCAAGGATTTTACTCAAGACTTTCTGGTTCCCAGAAAAGACGCAGCCTGGAGGCCCATTCTGGATCTTTCTTCACTAAACACTTACCTGGATGTTCTGAAATTCAAAATGTTGACATTACAGCAGCTTCTTCCCATGCTGGGCAAGCAAGCTTGGCTCGTGACTTTGAACCTCAAGGAGGCATACCTGCATGTCCCTATCAGACAAAACTGCAGAAGATACCTCAGGTTCTTAGCTGGTCCAATGCACTGTCAATTCTCTGCACTGCCCTTTGGATTATCTACTGCACCCAGGGTCTTCACAAAGTGCCTGGCACCAGTAATTGCATTTTGCAGACAGGAATTCAAATTTACCTATACCTGGACGACTGCCTGATTCAAGCAGAGAGCAAGGACGTTCTCTACAGCATCTGGAGTTTGTAAAAAAGTTAAGTTGCCTGGGGTACACGGTAAATGAAAAGAAATCAAAACTAGTGCCCCTCACAAGAGATAGTATTCCTGGGTGCCAGCTTGAACACAACAGCCCATATGGCTTCTCTCGCGCCAGTCAAGCAAGGACAACTGACTCAATACTTTCAATTGATGGTAACAAAGACCCAACTCCCTGAAAGAAAAATTCTGCAGGCCTTGGACTTCATGGCATCTTGCATACTACTAATTCCATATGCCAGACTGCATATGAGGAAACTACAATGGTACCTAAAGAATGTATGGTCTCAACACTGTCAGAGTTTGGAAACAGTTATACCACTAATACCTTGCTTTCAGTAGGAGTTTCGATGGTGGGCTCTAGCTTGTCACCTCAACAAGGGACAGCCTTTCACTCAGCCCACAGCCAGGCAAACACGGACAACAGATGCATCGGATTACGCCTGGGGAGCACACATGGCAGGAAAATGTTTTCAGGGCAAGTGGCCCGCAGAACAAAGGCATCTTCACATGAATCAAAAAGATGCTAGCTCTACAAAATGCCCTTATAGCTTTCAAGGACCTGTTGCATCCAGGACAACAACTACTAAAGACAACACAGTTATGTGGTACATAAACAACCAAGGGGGCACTCACTCCTACCCCCTCTGCAGACCAGCCATGACCTTGTGGAACGCGTCTACAAACCAAGTTCATCTACAAGCACAATTCCTGCCAGGAGAGAAAAACACACTGACAGACTACTTAAGCAGAAATATCATGGATCCCCACGAATGGGAATTGAATACTCAAATTTTCAGAATAACAAAGAAATGGTGGAGCCCGGACATCTGTTTGCCTTCCCAATGAATTGCCAGCTAAAGAAATTCTGCACAAGGAGTTGCCATCCGCAAGCATGGAAAGTGGATGCCCTCTCATTCAGCTGGACAAACCGACAAGTATATGCTTTTTCACCACTGCATTTTCTCCCAAAGGTACTCTTAAAAGCCAGGCAAGAAGAGCCAAAATTATCCTGATTGCATCAGACTGGCCACGCCAGCACTGGTACTCCATCTTAAACTTAGCACATGGACCACCCTGGATTTTGCCTCAAATACCACATCTGCTGTCTCAGCACAACAGTTACTCCACAGCCAGCTAAAGACACTAAACCTAGCTGCATGGAAGATTCCCTAGCCACCCAAGCAGTGCCTCTCTCCAAAGCAGTTATGGATGTCTTGGAGGCCAGAAGGCCTAGTACCAGGAAAGCCTACTCAGATAAATGGAAGAGATTCTGTTCCTGGAACCAGGCTCACAGCTTTGATCCTCTTGTGCCAAACATTCCTCGGATACTACAATATTTGACAGATGCTGGACAAAGGCCTCCCCTTTTCATCCATCAAGAGCCACGCCTCTGCTATCTCTGCACATTACAACACGAATCCACCAATTTTCTCTAATCCCTTGCTGAAACAGTACCTCAGAGGGGCTAAAAACATAAGACCACCCCGTAGAGCACCTACACCAACTTGGGACCTCAACTTTGTTTTGTAAAAATTAACTTTACTTCCTTTTGAACCAGCTAGCACGGCAGAATTAAGATACATTTCTTGGAAACTGCTCTGCTCCTGACAGTAACTTCAAGAAGAGTTTCAGAATTACAGGCATTAATGGCAGTGGAACCTTTCCTCATTTTCCACCAGGACAGGGTGTCCTTAAGAACTAACCCTAAGTTTATGCCTAAGGTGGTTTCAAGTGTCTGTAAACCAAACCATTCACTTGCCTACCTTTTATCCAAAACCACAGAATAAAGGGGAAAGACTACTACATTCATTGGACATTCACAGGCAGTTACGCTTCTACTTGGACAAAACCAAAGCTTTCAAAATCTGAGCAATTATTGGTAGCATATGCTGCAGCAGCACAAGGAAAAGCTATTTCAAAACTGACCATTTCCAAATGGATAGGACATTGCATACGTTTCTGCTATACGCACCATGGAAAACCTGTGCCTAACAGCATTAGATCTCACTCCACCACGGCAACAGCCACTTCAACTGCCTACCTCAGAGGAGTACCTACCAAGGGATATTTTGGAAGCAGCAACATGGAGTTCGGTGCATACCTTCGCTGAGCATTACCTTCTGCCTCTGTACTCTGCATCCAGAGCTGGATTCGCCTCTGCAGTGCTGCAGGGCCTTATAGCCACCCCTAATGCCTTGTAGAACCAACCACCCTACCTCAGCTTTGGGATTCTACCCAAGTGTAATGACTGCAGCAGTGTCACACGATGAACATAGTACAGTTTTGTACCTACCATAAATGTAGATGTTAAAGTGTAGACACTGCAGTCCAGGTTACCCTCCCTCCTTCCCCTCTTACTGGCTAGTACGTACCTAGATGTTCGTGTTACACTGCTGCAGTCATTACACTTGGGTTATCCTGCCATCAGGCGGTCCTGTAGTCTGCCAGAGTTCCAAAGTCTTGGTCCAGCGTCTGTTTCGGTCGCTTCTTCCCTGACGTCAGAGCGCCAGGGGTATAAAAGATGCATCCGACGCCATTTTTTCCGTCTTTCTTGCCGCACAGTGCCCGAAGAAAAAGCAGTTGGCAAGTGCCGGTCGGCCGACTCCTGAGATTTTCGAAGTCGAATTTCAGATCAGAGTCTTCAATAAAGCTCAGTACCCCATTGGGGAAACTTTTTTTCTTGCCTCAGACCGATGTCAGAAAGTTAATTGTATTTCTTGTGGGAAGCAAATACCTCCTAAGGACTTCCACTCTTACTGTATTCCATGCCTAGGCCCTGATCACGACGTCACTAGTTGTCTGTTTTGTGCTAGATTTAACAAACGCACTATTAAACGACGTTTTGATTTTGCTTTGCAGTACTTTAGCCGCAGATTCAATTATACTATGCCATCGATCAACCGACCGCAATTATGAAAAAACGCAGAGACAAGGATAGACAGGCATCTGAGGTCCAAAACAGACAGTCTCTTCTAGGCCAGTCGCCGGTTTATCGGTTCTGTGAGGTGCTTTCACAGCCCCTGACACCCGCTACCTCAGCCACAGGCCGCCTCAGACTCCCATGTGGAGGCAACTAGGCCTCTGGAAACTCAAGGTATTGGGCCTACGGAAACTAACCCCTCAGATGAGTCCAGAGCCGCTGAGCAGGCATCTGCTTCTGAGGGTGTCTTCAGACCTTCACAGCTTACCATTAAAGCAACAGCCAAGACAAAAACACCATTAAAGGCAAAGAAGCAAGTACAGCATTCTCCTGGACAATCCTCCATGCCTAAGAAACAGATGCTTAAAATGGCCGAAGACCTCATTACTCTAGTCAGGGGTTCATATCCACCTCCTGAGAAAAGGCCTAGGCAGGATACAGACTGATTCCTCTGATCAGGTTTCCATTTCCTCTGATTCCTCTTCAGACCAGGGATACTTTCTACCCCCCCCCCCCCATGAGGACTCTGATGCTGAAGAATCCATCCCTTCAGCCTCTCCTCCTGAGGATTATTCTTTTGGAGAAACCTTATATGCCATGAGGGAGCATTTCCATTGGGAAAGTCAGGAGTATCCAAGAAAAGGCTCAGGGACTTCCTTTTATTGCATCAGCACAGGCCCCTAGCTATCCCGCCTGTTAGACATTGTGGATGATGTGTTCTCTGAATCCAGTTTATCCCCAGATTCTTAATCCCCTGCACCAGCCAAGCCAGATGGGTATTAGAGTCCCTGACTCTCAACTTTCTTTATAAAAACCCTTCTGCTGTCCCAGAAACTATTTCCCAGGGTCCCAAAGGGGTTAAGGCTTCCATTGCAAACAATCCAGTCCCCTCTGACAGATTCCAGAGCATTGGATAGATGGGGGAAGAAAGTTTACACCTCTGCAACTTTACCAGTAAGGGCTTTAAATTGCCAGTTTCACATGTTAAAGTACCAACAATATTTAATGGCTCAGTTAAAACAGAAAATGCTTGCAAGCTCAGAAGCCCCTGACTGTAAGGAAATGCAGGATTTATTGCATGCAGTTGAACAGGTGGGAAAACATACTCTGCAATGTGGTTTTGATTGTTTAGAGGCCTCTTGTAGAGCCGCAGTTACAGGATGTTCATCGTGCATACAGCTGCAGTCATAACAGATGGGTTCTCCTGCAGTCAGGCGGGTCCTCGGTCGGCCGAATTCCAAAGTCTAGGTCCGGCATCTGTTGTCGTCGCTTCTTCCCTGACGTCAGTGCTACAGGGGTATAAAAGAACCAGCCGACGCCATGTTCTCCAGTCTTTCTTGCCGCACGGTGCCCGAAGCAGAAGCAGTTCGCAAGTGCCGGTCGGCCAGCTCCTGAGATTACGAAAAATTTGGAAAACCGAAGTCTTCTTAAAAGCCAAGTACCCCGTTGGAAACTTTTCTTGCCTCAGACCGATGTTAGACAAAGTTAATAATTGTATTTCTTGTGGGAAGCAAATACCGCATAAGGATTTCCATTCCCTCTGTATACCTTGTTTAGGCCCAGACCACGACGTCACGGTCTGTCACTGTTGTGCTACATTCAATAAACGCACTATTAAGTGTCGGGCGGAGTTCGCCCAGCATTTTCTTGGGAAAGCTTTTAACTATACCATGTCGTCTGATACTCCGACACCGGTTTTGTCTGAAAAACGCAAAGACAAGGACTGACACTCGAGGTCCGTGGCCTCTACAGACACCACGCCAAAGTAGACTACACGTGGTCCGGTTCTCAGTGAGGTGCCTACACAGCCCCCCGACTACCGACGACACTTCTTTGGCGGTGTCTTCTGTACCCGAGGTCGCAGGCTCCTCTGCCCACACACCGACTACAGATACCGAAGCCACTCTTGGCGTTGAAACAAAGAATGTGGACAGGTCCACCTCCACTCAAGGTGTCTTCAGACCACCTTCTTTCTCCATCAAGGCTTTCACCGAGTCTAAAGCAACCGTGCACCCTAAGAGACCAGTTACACAGGGCCCATCTCCAGGCCCTATGCCTAAGAGACAGATGCTTAAAATGGCTGAGTATTTAATTACTCTAATCAGAGGTTCTCAGCCACCTCCGGACAAAAGGCCCAGAGTGGAGGAATATTCCCCCTCCTCTGATCAGGGATCCATTATTTCAGAACACTCTGATGATCAGGAACAGTCTTACTCCCCTTTTGAAGACTCTGATGCAGAGGAGTCTATTCTTTCTGTATCCCCCCCTGAGGATTTCTCATTTGGGGAAACTTTGCATACCTTAAGGGAACACTTCCACTGGGAAGGCCAGGATTATTCAGATTCCAAGAAAAGGCTCAGGGAATTTCTTTTGTTACCCCAGCACAGGCCTCTGGCTATACCTCCTGTCTTGGACATCTAGATTGTTTACTCGGAGGCCTGCCTTAACCCAGACTCTCTACCTCCAGCTCCAGTTAAGCCTGACGGGTACTACAGGGTTCCTGACTCACACCAATTTCTTTACAAAAGCCATGCTGCTGACCTAGAAACTGTCTCAGAGGGACCCAAGGGGGTTAAGGCTTCCATTGCCAAAAATCCATTGCCTTCCGAGAGAGATTCCAGATCCTTAGAAAGGTGGGGGAAAAAGGTATATACCTCGGCTACCTTAACCATGAGGGCCTTAAACTGTCAGTTTCATATGCTAAAGTACCAACAGTTTCTGTTATCTCAATTGAAAAGTAAAATGTCGCAACCTGAACAACCAGACTTGAAGGAGTTGCAGGATTTGATGCATAGTTCAGAACAAGTGGGTAAACATACCTTACAATGTGGTTTTGATGCTCTAGAGGCCTCATGTAGAGCTGCTGTTACAGGCTCAGTCATACGCAGGCATGCTTGGCTCAAGGAACAAACCTTGCGTGATCATGTCAAAGCTAAATTACTAGACGCCCCTCTTCAAAAGGATGTACTATTTGGGGCAAATGCTGAGGAAGTATTACGAAAAATGGAGGAAAAAGCTAAATCAATGCAAACGGTGAAAGAATTTCTGCAGGTTCAACCACCACGTTTTAGTAGAAATTGGCCTTCCAAAAACTGGTCCTTTCCTGCCATGGACAGACCCCAAAGAGGCAGATACAGGCGCCCGAGGGGCAGAGGACAACCACAAGGATCGTACAGAGGCAGACAATGGCAAGCTCCTACACCAAGAGGTGGTGAGGACAACTCACAATCCTTCAGAAAGCAAACCCAATGACTTTCCCCTTTGCAGGCCAACCAGGTCTCAAATGGCAGCCCCCTTAGGAGGAAAGCTGGCACTATTCTCGAAAAATTGGCATGTTGTCACAAAGGACAAATGGATCCTGGACATTATAAACAGAGGCTACAAATTCCACTTTCATACCCTTCCAAAAATAAGAGGCATGCCAAAACTGCCACACAATCAAAGGGCAGAGGCACAAAAGCAAATTTCAGATCTTATAAACATGAAAGCTATTCAAGAGGTACCTACACACGAACAAGGTCAAGGTTTTTATTCCAGGCTATTTCTGGTGCCAAGGAAGGGAAAAGATTGGAGACCTATTTTGGATCTTTCCATCCTAAACACATTCCTACTCGTACCAAAATTCAAGATGCTCACTCTACAGCAACTTCTTCCCATGCTGGGCAAGGAGTCTTGGCTGGTAACATTGGACCTCAAGGAGGCATACCTGCATGTCTCAATCAGACAAAATTGCAGAAGATACCTCAGATTTCTTTCAGGTTCAACCCATTATCCATTCTCTGCATTGCCCTTTGGCTTATCTACTGCGCCCAGAGTATTCACGAAATGCCTGGCATCAGTAATTGCCTACTGCAGACTTCAAGGGATACAAATATACCCTTATTTAGACGACTGTCTGATCCAAGCGGACAGCAAGCACATTCTTCTGAAACATCTGGGTTATGTAATAATGTTATTAAACTCTCTGGGATACACGGTCAACAAAGAGAAGTCAAGGCTAATACCCTCTCGAAATATAATTTTCCTGGGTGCCAATTTGGACAAACACCCAGATGGCCTACCTCACGCCAGAGAAGCAGGGGCAACTAATTCAATACTTCAAAACATTGGCAAATTGCACCAGGCTGACTGCAAGGAAAATCCTGCAGGCTCTGGGATTCATGGCATCTTGCTAATCCCATGTGCAAAGCTGCATATGAGAACTACAATGGTACCTAAAAGACATATGGTCTCAACACAGCCACAGTTTGGAAACAATAATACCACTACTTCCATGTCTGCAAAAGGAATTTCTGTGGTGGGCTCAAGCATGTCAAGCAAACACAGGTCTTCCATTCAGCAAGCCTCAAGCAAATCAAGTCATCACAACAGACGCCTCGGACTACGCCTGGGGGGGCGCACATGACAGACTGGTGCATTCAGGGCAAATGGTCCCAAAAAGAAAAGCACCTTCACATCAATCAGAAAGAAATGCTAGCAGTAATAAATGCTATTATAGCTTTCAAGGACCTTCTACAACCAGGTCAACTATTGATAAGAACAGACAACACCACAGTTGTGGTACATAAACAAGCAGGGAGGAGCACATTCCTATCCCCTATGCAGACTGGCCATATCACTTTGGAACATGGCCATGGACTTACAAATGGAACTACAAGCACAGTACTTGCCAGGCAAGGAAAACACGCTGGCAGACAACCTAAGCAGAAATGACAGATCCACACGAATGGATGTTGCATCCAAAAGTTTTTACAGAAATAATCCAAGAATGGGGAAGGCCAGACATAGATCTCTTTGCCTCCCACAAAAATCAATTGACAAAATTCTGCTCTAGGACCTTCCACCCAAAGGCCTGGAGAGTGGACGCTCTCTCTTTCAGCTGGACATCAATGACAGTTTATGCCTTCCCGCCTCTTCCTCTGCTGCCCAAAGTCCTATTGAAGACCAGAGCAGACAGACCAAAGATGATCCTCATTGCTCTGGACTGGGCAAGGCAACACTGGTACCCACTTCTGAGGAGCCTGACTCATTCCCCCCCATGGACCCTGCCTCTAATGCCTCTTCTGACTCAGCACAGCTTCAAAACTCTTCACAGTCAGCTAAAAACACTCAATCTAGCCGCATGGAAGATTCCTTAGCATCACAGCAGGCCCAACTCTCCAAGGAGGTGCAGGATGTCATTTTGGAGGCCAGAAGGCCATCAACTAGAAAAGCTTACTCTGCAAAATGGAAACGTTTTTGTGTCTGGAATGAGAAAAAGGACCAGAACCCTGGAAAACTGAATTTACCTCAAATACTACAATATTTGGCTGAACTACTAAGCAGTGGACTTTCGTTCTCCATCAAAATCCATGCCTCAGCCATTTCTGCAGAATAAACACTGATCCTCCTTTATTCTCTCACCCTCTCTTAAGACAGTTCCTCAGAGGGGCTAAGAATTTAAGACCACCAAGGAAACAACCAATACCTGCTTGGGATCTAAAATTCATTCTGGAAAAACTGACTTCCTCCTTTTGAGCCAGCTGCTTCATCAGATTTGCAATATTTGTCCTGGAAAACAGCTTTCCTTCTGTCTATCACTTCAGCTCGTAGAGTTTCAGAACTACAGGCCCTCATGGCTGTCCAGCCTTTTATCATCTTCCATCAGGACAGAGTTTCATTACGAACCAACCCTTCCTTTATGCCTAAAGTGGTATCCAGGGTAGCTTTAAATCAGGCCATACATTTACTTACTTTTTATCCCAATCCTCAAAACAAAGGGGAGAGATTACTACATTCCTTGGACATCCACAGGCAACTACGTTATTACTTGGACAGAAAACCTTTCAGAAAATCAGAACAGCTCTTTGTGGCCTATGCGGTAGGAGCTCCAGGAAAGCCAATTTCCAAGCAGACAGTCTCAAAATGGATAGCCCACTGCATACGCTTTTACTATTACTTTCATGGCAAAACTGTTCGTACAGGCATTAGAACTCACTCCACCAGGGCCACAGCCACCTCTGCAGCCTTCCTCAGAGGAGTTCCTACCAAGGATATCTTGGAAGCAGCCACTTGGAGTTCTGTGCATACCTTCTCCAAACACTACAACCTACCATTATACTCCAAATCTAGAGCAGGCTTTGCCACTGCAGTCTTGCAGGGCATTTTGGCTCCTCCTAGTTCCACCTAGTGCCTACCACCCCTTTCTTAGCTTTGGGATTCTACCCATCTGTTATGACTGCAGCTGTATGCACGATGAACATAGTACAGTTTTGTACCTACCATAAATGTAGATGTTAGAGTGCTAATACAGCTGCAGTCCAGGTTTCCCTCCCACCTTCCCCTCTAAGGGCTATTCTTTTATGGTGTATTTGCTTGCAACTACTGTTTTTTGATATTGCATTGCATTATTTCATAATTTTATGTATTGCCTTCCTTCTGGGGGCACCTGACATCTGGGGCAAGAAAAACTGAAGAACATGTTTTCGGCTGGTTCTTTTATACACCTGTAGCACTGACGTCAGGGAAGAAGCGACGACAACCGACGCCGGACCTAGACTTTGGAATTCGGCCGACCAAGGACCCGCCTGACGGCAGGAGAACCCATCTGTTATGACTGCAGCTGTATTAGCACTCTAACATCTACATTTATGGTAGGTACAAAACTGTACTTTCTGAGATTCGAAGACATGCTTGGTTAAAAGAACAAGAGTTTACCTGATCATGTTAAGGCAAAATTATTGGATGCTCCTTTACAGCATGATACCTTGTTTAGTGTTAAGGCAGAAGAGATGTTAAAGTGGAGGATAAAGCTAAATCTTTGCAAACGGTCAGATTTCTTACAGGTACAACCACCTCGATTTAGCAGAAATTGGCCTACAAAGAATTGGTCCTTTCCAGTGTCAGACAGGCCACAGAGAGGCAGATACAGACGCCCAAGAGGCAGATCTCAACCCCAAGGCTCTAAAGACGACAATGGGGCACCTCAACCCCAAAAGCAGGTGAGGACAAGTCTCAACCTTACAGGAAACTGTCCCAATGACTTTCCCCTGCGTACGCCAAGCACTTCCCTTTTGGCAGCCCCCTTAGTGGGAAAACTAGCACTTTTTTCTCAAAGTTTGCAAACAATCACCCAAAACAAATGGGTTCTGAATATTGTCTCACGGTTACAGGTTCTACTTTCACACTTTACCAGGGCTAAAAGGAATGCCAAACCTGCCACAAAATCAATGGACAGAGGCTCAAAAACAAATTTCAGCCCTCATGGACATAGAGCTATTCAAAAAGTACCACAGCAAGAACAAGGGCAAGGATTTTACTCAAGACTCTTCCTGGTCCCCAGAAAGGACAAAGCCTGGAGACCCATTCTAGACCTTTCAACTCTAAATACTTACCTGGATGTTCCGAAATTCAAAATGTTGACACTACAGCAGCTTCTTCCCATGCTGGGCAAGAAGGCTTGGCTTGTTACTGTGGACCTCAGAGGCATACCTGCATGTCCCTATCAGACAAAATTGCAGAAGATACTTCAGATTCAAAGCTGGTACAATGCACTACCAATTCTTTGCACTGCCCTTTGGCTTATCTACTGCGCCCAGGGTCTTCACAAAGTGCCTGGCACCAGTAATTGTATTTTGCAGACAAAAAGGAATTCAGATATATCCATACCTGGACGACTGCCTCATTCAAGCAGAGACCAAAGACATTCTTCTAAAGCATCTGGCGTTTGTTAAAAGGTTGCTAATTTCTCTAGGGTACACAGTAAACGAAAAGTCAAAACTAGTGCCCTCACAGCAGATAACATTCCTGGGTGCCATCTTAAATACAATGGCCCAGATGGCTTACCTCACGCCAGACGGGGAAAACTGAATATTTTCAATTACTGGCAAAGAAGTCCAATCTCCCTGCAAGAAAAATTCTGCAGGCCCTGGGATTCATGGCATCCTGCATACTAATTATTCCATATGCCAGTCTGCATATGAGCAAATTACAATGGTACCTAAAAAGTGTTTGGACTCAACACTCGTAGCTTAAAAGCAGTAATTCCAATAATTCCCTGCCTACAACAGGAGTTTCGATGGTGGGCACAGGCATGTCACCTCAACAAGGGTCAGCCTTTCACTCTACCCACAGGCAGGCAGACTCTAACAGATGCTTCGGATTATGCTTGGGAAGCACACATGGCAGGAAAATGTGTTCAGGGCAAGTGGACCACAGACAAAATGCAACTTCACATCAGTCAAAAAGAGATGTTGGCTGTTCAAAATGCCCTAACAGCTTTCAAGGACCTTCTGCATCCAGGACAATTACTATTAAGGACAGACAACACCACAGTAATGTGGTACATAAACAAGCAAGGGGGCACTCATTCTTATCCCCTATGCAGGCAAGGCATGACCTTGTGGAACAGCTCTAACTTATCAAGTTCATCTGCAAGCACACCTGCCAGGAAGGAAAAATACTCTGGCAGACTATCTAAGCAGAAATATGGACCCTCGCAAATGCAAATTGAATCCACAAGTTTTCAGCATGGAAACGCACAAATGGGGGATGCCCAGACATAGATCTTTTTGCTTCCCCACTGAATTGCCAACTACAAAAATTCTGCACAAGGACTTATCACACACAAGCATGGAAAGTGGATGCTCTCTCATTCAGCTGGAAAAACCTAAAAGTTTATGCCTTCCCACCACTGCCTCCTTTCAAAGGTACTCCTAAAAGCCAGACAAGGAAAACCACAGATGATCCATATTGCTCCAGACTGGCCATGCCAGCACTGGTACCCAATCTTAAAGAACTTAGCTCAAGGCCCACCATGGATTCTGCCTCAAATTTCACACCACCTGACTCAACAAAACAGATCCTGCACGGTCAGCTCAAAACACTAAGCCTGGCTGCATGGCAGATCCATTAGTCAGACAGGCAACACTTCTCTCTAAAGCAGTTATGGATGTCATTTTGGAGGCCTAGTACCAGGAAATCTTACTCAGAAAAATGGAAGAGATTCTGCGCCTGGAGCCAGGCTCAAAGCCTTGACCCTCTTGTCCCAAACATTCCTCAGATTTTACAATACTTAACTGAGATGCTGGACAAAGGCCTATCCTTTTCATCAATTAAGATCCACACCTCTGCCATTTCAGCACATTACAGCATGGATCCTCCTTTATTCTCTCATCCCTTGCTAAAGCAGTACCTCGGGCTAAAAACATGACAGCCCCGGAGGGCACCAACACCAACTTGGGACCTCAATTCAGTTTTGGAAAAACTGACCCTGCCACTGTTTGAGCAAGCCAATACAGCCGAACTAAAATTTTTATCATGGAAAACAGCTCTGCTCCTGGCATTAACTTCAGCACGAAGAGTCTGAGCTACAGGCATTAATGGCAGTGGAAACTTTTATAATTTTTCATCAGGACAGGGTTTCTTTAAGGACAAACCCTACCTTCATGCCAAAGGTGGTATCTAGTGTGGCTCTTAACCAAACCATCCATTTGTCAACATTTTATCCATACCCGCAGAATAAAGGGGATAAACTTCTCCACTCTTTGGACATGCACAGGCAGCTACACTTCTACTTGGACAAAACAAAAGCTTTCAGGAAAACTGAGCAACTGTTTGTGGCATATGCTGCAGGATCACAGGGCAAGGCTATCTCAAAGCAAACTATCCCTCAGATTTTACAATACCTAACTGAGATGCTGGAAAAAGGCCTTTCTTTTTCAATTAAGATTCATGCCTCTACCATTTCAACCCATTACAATACAGAACCGCCCATCTTTCCTCATCCTTTAATAAGGCAATATCTCAGAGGGGCCAAAAACATCAGGCCTCCAAGGAGAGTACCAATTCCGGCATGGGACCTCAGTTATGTCTTGTGAAAAACTCACACTGCCTCCTTTTGAGCCAGTCTCAACAGCGGATATTAAATTCTTATCCTGGAAAACAGCTGTGCTCCTAGCAGTAACCTCTGCAAGACGAGTCTCGGAGTTACAAGCACTCATGTCTGTGGAACCTTTTATCATTTTTCATCCAGACAGGGGTTTCCTGAGGACAAACCCAACATTTATGCCTAAGGTGGTGTCCAGTGTGGCCCTCAACCAAACCATTCACTTGCCTACCTTCCAAATGCACAGAACAAGGGTGAGAAAATTCTGCGTTCTTTGGACATACACAGGCAGTTACGCCTCTACTTGGACAGAACTAAAGCTATCAGAAAGACTGAGCAACTTTTAGTGTCATATGCTGCAGGATCACAAGGAAAGGTCATCTCGTAACTATTTCTAAATGGATAGGCCATTGCATCAGTTTCTTTTCTCAATATGGCAAATCAGTGCCTAAGGGCATTAGGCCTCATTCTACCAGAGCTGCAGCCACTTCAGCCTTCCTCAGAGGAGTACCAACCAAAGACATCTTAGAGGCTGCAACTTGGAGTTCAGTGCACACTTTTACAAAGCACTACCACTTGCCTCTCTACTCCTAAATCCAAAGCAGGCTTTGCCACTGCAGTTCTGCAGGGCCACATAGCCTCTCCTAATCCTATTTAGCCCAGCCACCCATCCTCAGCTTTGGGATACAACCCAAGAGTAATGACTGCAACAGTGAAACACTATGAACATAGTACAGTTGTGTACCTACCATAAATGTAGATGTTAGTGTATTCACTGTTACAGTCCAGGTTACCCACCATCCTCCTTTTCTTTGCTGGGACTTCTCTGTATTTCTCTGTCCTGTACAACCTATGTGGTGTATTTGCTTGTAGATGAAGGAAATTTTTTTTGTGCATGCATACTTATTGGCATATTTTTTCTGCCTACTAATATGGGGGCACCTGACATCTGGGGCAAGAAAAACTGAAGAAAATGGCGTCTGCTGCATCTTTTATACCCCTGGCGCACTGACATCGGGGAAGAGGCGAAAACAGACGCCGGACCAAGGCTTTGGAATTCTGGCTGACTGTGGGTAGCCTGCCAGCAAGATAACCCAAGAGTAATGACTGCAACAGTGAATACACTCTAACATCTACATTTATGGTAGGTACACAACTGTACTTTGTGTACACTTACCCTAAATGTAGATGTTTGTGTGCATACACTGTTGAAGTCCTGCTTACCCTCCCTCCAGCCCCCTGACTTCTTTACTTCTACCTATCTTTGTTGTTTGGCATATCTTGTATCATGTGTATTTGCTTTTGGTTGGGAGTGTTCCATACCATGTAATTTCTTCCTATTTTGGGGGCACCTGACATCTGGGGCAAGAAACTGATGTAATGGCGTCTGTTGCATGTTTTATACCCCTGAGTACCTTACTTCATGGAATAAGTGACAGCATTCGATGTAGAAATCCCAAGACTTTGGTATTCAGGTAGACTGAGGGCTACCTGCAGGCAGATAACCCATATGTGATGACTGCAACAGTGACTACACTAACATTTATGGTAAGTGTACACAACTGTACTATCTCTAGCATACCTCCATGAATGGATGTTCCAGACATCCTTCTGGATGTGGCTAGCATGTGAGGTTTATATTTGCCTGTCACATGAGCAGGCAGTTCTGCTGCCAGACACCTGCTTTCTCAGAAGCTGTGAACTGCCTTCTTACCAAGTTAAGCAAATTTGTTTCTTGTATTCACT
Organism: Protopterus annectens; assembly: GCF_019279795.1. Taxonomy (NCBI): domain Eukaryota; kingdom Metazoa; phylum Chordata; order Ceratodontiformes; family Protopteridae; genus Protopterus; species Protopterus annectens. The sequence continues at coordinate 1,257,255,151 of NC_056747.1, forward strand.
CCAGTAACTTCATTTCCCCAAATGTACTTAAAGTTGAAAAGGCATTCTTATAGCTGCTTTTGGCCAAAGCAGCACTGTTGCCCTTTGCTGAGCAGCCTGGCAAGAGGAAAAGTACTGCCTCTGCATGTGGCTCTGTGCTCTTGTGGTCCCTGCTACTAGGCTGACAGCTTAGATCATGTTTGCACCTTTCTACACTGATTACAGGTAAAGAATTGAGAGGCTTGGCAACCAGTCTATGTAGCTAAGTAAGTATCACTTTCTGGTGCCACTTCATCTTTGCCCAAGCAGGGCAAATGTGGTGTTCTAGAATACCTGCCAGACCTTTATAGAATCTGTCTTGCATCTGTAAAAGTGCATGCTTCTACCTTTTTTAATAGATCTGTTTTGCGTAAAAAAATTGCACTTTAAATTTAAAATTTGAATCTTTTTAAATTTTAAATTTCAAAAATTCAATCTTTAATTGTATCTGGAGAATAAACTCCAAGCTTTAACACCATTCACCATTTTTCTGGACCTACAGAGCAAAGTTTAGTGGAATATGAATCTGTGCCTTGTGCTATGCACAAGTTTAAGCCAGGTGCAGAGTTGCTAGTATTGGACAAAAGTCCTGCTATCACAAGCTTGAGATTGATGTGGAGTGCTGTACCCAACTACAGAAAGCCTTTACAGTCCAGCTCTTCTGGGAATACTTGCATGTGAAGTATGACTGGCCCCCCCCCCCCCGTTTACTGTTTTATTTGTTTGCATGAGTTTTGGGCATATAAACCATACCCCATTAAATAGTTTGTGCTCAGTAAGTTTAAAATTAAGGATGGTTTGACAAAACTGAAGCTTTCCAGAGTAGGCAGTGTCATTAGGAAAGTCCCTGAAATCTTTGTTGGATTGATGCTGGTTCCCATTTCTGTACATAGTGTGATAAGGGCAGGGTGCTTCCAGTTGTGTGTGGAATGGGGGGGATTGCATGCTGTGAGGAGAGCATCAAGACAGCTCAGATTTGTTGAGCGCTGATTTAACTGCTTTGTCGCTTGGTGCCAGAAAGGTTTGACTGTATATAGACCAATAACTTGCCTTCTGACTACGTATAAACCATCTATAAACATCATCTGTTTGCACGTATTGGCCGTTCTTGTGGTGGTACCAGGAACTGTTTGTTGTAGAAGGTTTGACTGTATCTCATTTAATGTTTATGGTATTTATTTGTAGTTTCTAGCATTAATGTATGTTACTTGGAATTTTTCACTTTCCACTTAACTGGCATTCTGTTCTGAAATGTTTTAGGCCATGCCAACGCTGATAGAATTGATGAAGGATCCTAGTGTTGTGGTACGAGATACAACTGCTTGGACTGTGGGCAGAATATGTGAACTGCTGCCTGAAGCTGCAATAAACGATGTGTACCTAGCCCCCCTTCTGCAGTGCTTAATTGAAGGACTTGGAGCTGAACCAAGAGTGGCTTCAAATGTCTGCTGGGTAAGGCTACATATATTTTTATTCAGATTACTTTACATTTTACCTGTATGCATTTTGTTTACTGGTGGGCTCAAGTGTAAATGCTGTTAAAGCGCAAGTTGAAGTACCATATAAAATGTCTACTGTGAAGTAAGCAAGGTCAGTGATTTTATGTGCAGCTGAATGATTTGTGTGGTTCCTGTTGCAGTTTCTTAAAGCACAAGTTCCTCTTTTTCATAGTTTCAGAGGGTGGCTTGCTTATCTCTGGGTAAATCCATTTTAAAACCAAGGGTCCCTCAGTGGATGACTGTTACGGGCACTAAGCTTTCTTACCCGGCTTGCTGCTATTGGCAAGTTCTGATACTAGCTAAATAACTTGGCTGTATCAAATACAGAAAAGCAAATCTTTTACAAAGGTAGCAGCTTAGATGTTAATCCACAGACAACCATACCTCTCAGCTGTCAGATTTTTGCAGAATGTCCAGAGTTGAACTTATTTGGTATTGTCAGTTTTTCATTTCATCCTCTCATATGGGACCGGACCAGATCCATTGGATCCAGCTTTGCTGTTACTAAACTCGTGGCAACCTCTTACCTCATCTTGCCTCTTTGTGAAGACCTGGTCTAAACCTTCTCTTGAATAATCGTGTTATATTCAGATTTTTACAAGAATCCATTGCCTTTTCTATCCTCAGTAGTGCAACTAGCTTTTTCTCCCCAGCCTTTAAACTTTTTTGTCCTGGCGGTAACTGTTAATTAGGTACTTTCTCTTCCCTCCCTTATAACCTTGACAACTTCAGTACTGTCGTTAGTAGTTCTGCCCTTCCTGTGTTTCTCTCAAGGGTTTTTCTTCCCCTTTTGTAACTTCCTTTCCTCCCACTGTCTGTGGAGTTTGGCTACCTTGTGTGGGGTGTTTTGTGTGTGCGTTCTCTGCCGTCTTCTACCAATGGCTGAGAAACGGGACAAGCTTGCAGGATTTAAAAAAAAATGTACAAAGTGCAGTCACCAAATTCTGTGACTCATCTTTTGTAGCCACTGCCCTCACCATCTGCAAGAAGTCTGTGCTATCTGCCACTTTGTCAACCACTGGGCCCTGGCTGAAAGGAAAATTAGCTTATTTTGAGGGGTACGTTACCTTCATCTTTTGGTGTGGTCATTTCTGGTAGACCCTAAAATCTGTGGTGAAATCTAAATCTGCTCACTTGGGCCCTGCTTCTGAACATTCAGATAAAGGAGACCTTCCTCACCTCCACCATTAGTTGAAGCAGAGATGAACTTCCAAATCCTGCTGATGCAGTAGCACGATCGCAGCCTTCGGCACAAACCACTTTCTTGAATCTGGTGTCCAGCTCAGTTTTTCTGGTAACAATAGGTCATAGCCATTGCAGTCTGGTCAGACTTCCAGTTCGTTTAAGCAGATTGCCTCCCTGCCAAGGACTTTGTACTCCCCTATAGATCCTGTGCCTTTGAGGGTACAGTCTCCTTTTCTTAGCTGGCCAAAGTCTCCTTTGGCATCCTCTTCAGTTCTACCAGAAGCCTTATGGAAGATGATGTGGAGGGGTATGGTCCAGAAGATTTTGTGGGTTTATGGCATTAAAGTCCCCCTCAGATTTGACCCATGTGGTCCAAGTTCTCCACTCCCCCTCTGGTTCCTCCAACTTCAAGACAAGTTTCAGAGTTATCGTATCCAACATGCCCGGCGACTTCCTGCTTGGATCGGAATTTTTTTCGTAGTCCAACCTTTGCTCTTTTGTGTTTTTTGGAGCTGGAAAGCTCTGAGCTGTAACTAACCTAGTGAAGTAGTGCATTAGACTCCCAGATGGCCATAAACAGTGCTTGTTTTATGGGCTTTCCCACAACTGTAAGGCCTGCCTAATCTGCCATTCATTTGGCCCAAAAACCCTATGAAATAGGCTTAACTCACTTTCTATATCTGGCAAACTAGCATCTCAAACTTGCAAAAAAGATGGAGGGTCCCTCAACCTCTGAAGCAGTCTATAGCAAAGCAGAAGGCCAAGAAACGGCTGGAAGCATTTGGTACACCTCCAGAGTCTGACGTCTCCTGAGCCAATTATCTTTCTAGAGATCCCTCTAGTCTGTTCAAGCCCATAATGGTCACCTTTGGACAGGATAGCACGTTGTCTGAGGTACCAAAGGCATCCATCCCAGATGTCGGAGGGAACTAAGATTAAGTTCTTAAGGGCCATGAAGGATTCTATCCGTCCTTGTCCATGAGCATGTGGATACAGACATTGAATGCAGGCCTATATCCAGCCTGCCTTCTCTCCATAGAATGGATATGCCCAGCAAAAAACAGAAAACTAAACAGTTTCTTGTTCTGACCCACAAAACGATTGGTAGACCTTTTCCCAAAGCATCTTCAATGTTCTAATGTCTCTTCAACCCCTTCCAGGGATTGATGTACCCGTTTCCCCAAGCCCTGCTCCTTCCCAAAAGAGGGGCAGGGAAGAATCATGCGAGGACAACCTCTTCTGATTGAGTCTTTAGCCTACTCTACCCAGATTCCCCTCCACTAGACTGCTTCCCCTGAGGAAGTTTCTAATGGGACTGACATACCTGTAGAAGAGATTTCCTTTAGTGATACTGACTAGAATGCAAGAGCATTTCAAATGGGACACCACTGAAATGACGGATTCAAAAATGTTCTGTTGCAGGTGGAAACCCCTAGTCCCTCTGCTGTTCCTCCCTATCCTTCTGGCCTTCTTGAATGCCTTTGCTTCCTTTAGCAAGGCCCCTGACTCTACCACCAGCACTTGAAACACTTGACAGGTTTTATAAGGTGCTTGCAGATTGCAAGTATTCAGAGCACCAGCAGCTGATCCATCAGTCCTCTGACAATGCCTCTTTTCCCTCATTTTCCCCTGCTTCCTTCAGACAAGGACAGCAGGTGTTTGGAAAGAAACTTTATACGTCTGCCACTTTGGCATTTAGAGCTGTAAACTACCAGACCCATATGACTATTCATGAGAACACCTGTCTCAGTTGTCTAATTTCTGAAATACCTGAATCTGCAAACACAAACCTGGCTTACATCCCTGTTATCTACCACATTCCAGGTGACCAGGCTTTCTATCAAATGTAGTTATGATGCCGTAAATGCTTCTGCTAGGGCAGCTGCGTCTGGGTCTGTCTTGGGAAGGTTTTCATGGCTCAGGAGACAAACCCCTGCCAGAGGATATCTAATACAAATTGATGGATGCTCCCCTGGACAATGAAGCCTTGTTTGGCTCTGCAGCTGTTGAACTTGTCGTTGCAAGAAAAGGGCAAGGAAATGAATACCTTTATACACCACCTGGCTTCTCTGGTCCCTAAATTCCAGCAAAACTATCTTTAAATCTTCCTTTGTCAGGAGGCAGTCCAGGCCTATGCAGCCCAAGTCCAAGAGCACAGGAAAGATACAATACTTTCTTACTCCAACAGCCCCCACCTCCAAAGCAGTCCTTTCCTGATAGACCAGGGTCCATCTGACTACCTGGGCCCTGACCCCCTGCATTCACCTATCCCTTTCAAGTCAGGTTTAGGAAACCATTGCTCAAGACTCCTGGGTACTGTCCATAATGGATATTTCATGATGGAGTCTCGCCCACTATTCAGAGGTATCCCCGAACCACCCAACGAACATTTAGCTCTGCCTCCAGTGCTTCAGCAGCTCCTGGATCAAGGCACCATCCAGCATGTAGCTGTCCAAAGAGGAAAGGGATTATATTCCATGCTATTCCTGGTCCCAAGGAAAGAACGACACTGGAGACTTGATTTAAACCTGTCCTTGAAACACCTACTTAAAGGTATCCTCTTTCAGGATGCTCACCTTAAAGTTTCACCTGATCTACCTCAAGCCTGTATGGCCTCCATAGACAGGAGGGCTATCTTCATATTCCAGTCTACTCAAGTTGAGGAATTCTTTGTAGCCTCTGGACACTTTCAATTTCAATTTTCTGCCTTGCCCTTTGGTCTTTCTACCACCCCAAGAGTCTTTACAAAGTGCCTAGCACCAGTTGTGGCATTCTGCAAAATGCAGGGCATGCAGATCTTATCTGGACAATCTGCTCCAAGTATAGTCCAGAGTTGCTACAGCACGACCTCAGTTATGCTTTCACCATCTTTTCTTTGAGAATAGTCATAAATTACAAGAAAACAGCTCTCGCCCCAACACAGGATCAAATTTTTCTGGGGTGCAGAATTCAAGTCTGACCTCCATAAAGGTTTCCTTCCTGTTACAGAAAACTAAGGAAGTCCCCTGTTCTTTCTAAATCTCATTCCACCGTCCCACATTTCAGCCAGGACTTGTTCCAGGATGTGAGGTTTATGGCTTCCACCATTCCCATGCTTCTGTGGCAAAGATGCACATGAGGAAATGGCAGTGGTACTTGAAGTCAGTGTGGACTTGGCATGTCCACCCGCTGGATTCCCAAATCCCTCTTCACTGCCTGAAGAGAGAAATGAGTTTCCAACAACTCTATCAATCCAGGACTCCCACTCCATCCTCTGCCACCAGTACAAGAAATGTACACGCATGCTTCAGACTCTGGCTGGGGAGCAGCCTTAGCTGCCATGAAAGCTGAAGGTACCTGTCACCATTGCAAAGAAAACAGCAAATCATTATAAATGAAATGAGTGCACTACTCCTAGGGCTTCAGGTCTTTTCAGTCTCTCATCCTAGGTCCTGTTAAGGTCTTAACAGACATGACTGTGCTCTGGTATATAAATATGAGGGACCCATTCATAACTACTGTGCAGACTAGCTCTGCAGGTATGGGGACTAGTGGTCAAGTTGGACACTATTCCATCCAACCTGAATGTTTTGGCAGACAGCCGGTCCAAAACACAGCCCCACAAATGGATGCTTCACAGGGACGTGTCTGTGGACATTGTCCACCAGTGTGATATTCCACAAGTAGATATTTTTGCCCTTCCTGGGAACATAGAACTTCCTCTTTGTGCCAAAGACCCACACTCTCTGGCTTATGTGGACACCCTGAGATTCCCTTGGAGAGATGTTCCTATATGCATTTCCTCCTCTGCCTCTTATCCTGAGACCTCCAAGTTTTGGCAGGACAGACCAAAGATCTTGGTGACTCCATTTGGCTAACAGCAGTGGTTTCCCTTACTCCTGCATGTAGCCAATGGCAATCAGTTATGCCAGAGAGTGGGCCTACTTGCACAACACAAGGGCATCCTCATTCATCCCTACTTGTCAAACCTACAATTGACACTGGATGGTAGGGCCCTGATTTTTTTTAGAAATCTTAGGACGTGCTAAGGTTACTGCAGGAAGCCAGGAAACCCAACAAAAGGAAATCTTTTTATCCAAATTGAAAGTTTTTCATTCTGGTGTTGCCCATGTATATTGGACCCACTAACAGTGGATGTCCTCACAGTCCTATCATACCTGTGAGTTGCTGGAATAACTTATTCCTCAGTGAAGGTACGTTTCTCTGCCATCTCTGCTTGTCACCCCCCTTTGGCCTGTAGGTTTGATGTCCAATTTCTAAAAGGTGTCCTTCGCTTGAGACCTCCCAGGAGACCAGGGCCTCCTCTCATGGATCTGAATTTTCTTTTGTAAAAGCTGACCAAGCCCCACTTTGAGCCAGCAGCTTCTGCTGTTTTAAAATTCTGCTCCTGGAAGACTCTTGCTTCTGGCAATCACCTTGGCCAGAAGGGCTTCAGAATATCGAGCCATTATGGCATCCCCTCCTTTTCTACCCTTCCATAAGGACAGGGTTCCCATCTGCACCATCCCCTCTATGCCTAAGGTGGTCAATGAGCTATCATTAAGCCAAGCAGTCCACCGTCCTGCCCCCCCCCCCCCCCCACCCAAGTCTTGTATACTCTAGACTTGCACACAGCTTAGGTTTTATGTGAATAAAGCCAGGAATGTCAGGAAAACTGACAGCTGTTCGCCTCCTTCGGGTTCCTGCCCTCCAAGCAGATTCTCTTTCTGGATCTCTAAAGCCAGCACCCTCTGTCCTATTCTCATGTTGCAGTATTGAAACCCTTGGGTTTCTTCTAGCTAACTGAATGTCCAGCCAGTATACAAAAGCTTCTAGTCACTGGCTAAGGGAACATGGGCCACAAAAGTGATGTCTGCATGTACCAGATTTCAGAACTACTCTGCTGCCAGTCGAACGTAAACCGTTTCTACCGTAACTGCTTTCGGATAATCTTTAAGTACCCATTTGGGGATGTTTTCTCTTTGGGTCACTGCATGCCTGTTTAGGTTCATGTCATCCAGGAAGGGAAAGTGTAGGTGCAGTTGTAGATCCCCATAAGGACACCCACTAGCTTTGCCTTTTCTGTTTAGGGCCAACGCATGACCATAAGTCCTGCTCAGTCAGTCTTTCATCCCTAAAACCTTGCACAGCTGTCTGTATGCTCTGAACATTTATTTAGAAAATCAGTGCCATGAGTGCTTTGCTTTAGCTATGGAGGGGCCATCTAGTCAGCCAGTCGTCACCTAAGAAAAAGGCCAAAGTTGCCAAGCCAGAATCTATTGCACTTCTGCCACTTTACTTCCCTCCACTGGCTGACATTGGCTTGGAGGAATGTACAGTGTCTTATTCCTATGTTGCAGTATTCTTGGGGGAGGTTTCCTGCCCTCAGGTGACTCGTACGTCAGCTCCTATACAAATGCTTCAGCTTGGCTGTTGCAGCTGTGGAATGTCACACACAGGGCCATAAACCAAGGGCCTTAAATGTGACGTATGCACACACAATCCTTGACTTTTCAGCCGCAGGCGACCACATGTTTGCTCCTTCACATCAAACGTCTCAAAAAAAAACTAAGTAACCCTTTGGGATTTTTTCCTCCTTGACTTATTGCTTGTTTGGTTTGTTGTAGTAGTTATAGCTGATGTCAGCAAAAGGGGTAAATGCCAATGTGGGCACCAGATACCCCATAAAGACCGTCATGATCTGTGTATGTCTTGCTTAGGCCAGGATCATTTATATACCGCCTGCTCCATTTGCCAAATGTTTGTGCAGAAGACTCTCCACAGCAGTCTGGCTGTGCGTAACTTTAATTAGAAAACTAGCGCCTTAAGTGGTTAGTCTTAAGGGTGGATCCCGCCTTTAGAGGCCACGTCAGAACCTCCATGTAAGAAGGCAGTTTCCCAGGCCCTCTTCTGCTGCTCCGTTACCAGATACCCTGCCAGCTGCTGATTTAGGAGCTGAGGGACACCCGGTGGATCAGTCTACTTCAACGACTACCTTTGTGGAAGCTTGTTGCTCAGCTGATGTTTGGCACGTCCCCAGAGCTGACCCTGACTACCATTCAGGGTGAGGGGGAACCAGAATCTGTAGAGCTTCTGGATACAGCCTTCGGACAAGGTTCCAGGCCTACTCAGTCTACCCCAGCAAATTGAAAACCAAGCATACCACTTCCACTAAAGGCCTACCTGACTTCAAAAATTCCCTTACCTGGATGATCACTTGTTCCAGGCAGACCATTCAGAGTCCTTGCTACACCATCTATGAACAGCGGTAAAACTCCTGCAAGCACTGGGTTTCAAGATAAACTACCCCCCAAGTTCAACCTGAACCCTTCTCAGGACCAAATATTCCTGGGATGCAGGATAAGGACAGATTTCATGAGGGCATTTCTGTCACCTCAAAAGGTGGAGAACTCAAGGCAGTACCTCATCTCTGGCCTTCAAGCCACAGTCCTGACTGCCTGGCAGTACCTCAGAATCCTCATATGGCATTGACTGTTCCCATGTGGCTACTGGCAAAGCTTCACATGAAGTTACAATGTTACCCAAAGTGTGGACACTGTGCACTCAGAGTACAAAACCCCCTTCCTACCTTGCCTCAGGAAAAGATTTTCTGAATCAGGTAACCTCCAACTCAGGACTCCCTTTAAAGGCTGCCTTGCCAGTAAAGGAGATATGCACAGAACTCTGATCTGGGTTGGGGAACAGCGGTCAGACTCCAGACAAGAACATTTCGGTATCTGGAGAGCTGCAAGCAATTCTCCTGGCCCTGAAGTCTTTTCAACACACGAAGCAGGGCCCCCTAAAATTGTTCAGACATTACAGTTCAGTGGTACGTGAACAAGCCGTGGGGAACAAAATCCTGTTTGCTGTGCAGACTAGCTCTCCAAGTCTGGGAGCTTGCGACATGGAGTCTCTGCAGGCAGTGTATATCCCTTCAGAACAGAAAACCCAAGCAGACACCTTGAGCAGGTCCATGTCCGAATCCCACAAATGGATGCTCCACAGGAATGTGTTCTTGGAATGGTACACCTTGGATCTGTTTGCCTCCCCTCTGAACAGACAACTTCCTTTGTTTTGCACCAGGCTACCCAGTCTCCTGGCAAGGGCAATGAATGACTCCTCAGTCTTTTGAAAGAGGATTATGTCCTATTCTCGTGTTGCAGTATTCTTACTGTGGGATCCTCTGCTTCAGGAGACCCAAACTTCGGCTGTTATACAGAAGCTTTAAGCCTGGTGTCTGTTGGTGCATGCGACGTCACACACAGGGCTATAAACCAGGGGCTTTTAATGTGACGTTTGCATGTACAGACCAACCTTTCTGCCTCAGTCAAGCGTCAGATGGATCGCATCGCTTCTCTCTGAAGACTTCTAAAGCTAAGTACCCCCATTGGGAATTTCTTTTAATTGCTTGAGCTTGGTTTGCTTGTTTGACTTTAGCCGATGTCTGCTAAGAAAGGTAAATGCTGATGCGGGCGTGAGATTCCACTTAAGGACTCCAATGACTGTTGCGTGTTTGTCTAGGCTGGGAACATGACCAATACTGCCTGTGCTATCTGCCAATCCTTTATCTGTGAAACACCTAGAAGCAGTCAGGCTGCCCTTAACCTGTATTTAAAACCCAAAGGCTCAAGTTAACCTCCAAGGATGGATCCAAAATCAGCAGCCAAGGTGAAACCACTAAAGAAAAAGGCCAAAGTTTCATGATGTTACACTGTCTGCCTCGCCAACTGCTGATATATGGGTTGAGGGACAGCCGTTAGAACAGTCTGCTTCTATGGCTCCCCTCAAAGCCATTTCTGAAGCACCTGCTGGCACGTCCAGCAATAAGACATCTGGGTAGTCTCCACGAAGTCGAGAGGGAACCTAGTTACACCGGACACCCTTCTGGATCTCTGGAATCTATTTTCTCAGGAAAAGCCCCAGAATCAAGGCCTACAGTATCTCCCAAAACTACTTTGAAAAGGCAAAAGACCAAACATTTATTTACTCCTGAAGGGCAACCAGACTGGCAGTATTTTACACAGTCCCTGATGCAGGCCTTCATGGCCCTTAGGCCTACAGCCCCCTCTATTCCAGTGCTCATCCCAAAGCCTGCTTATGCTACTTCCCCTCCTCTCCCCAGGAAGAAGAGGCCCTCTCCTCTTCTGAGTCTCTTACTCTTCTCAAATAGCCTCCCCCCTGGAATATTTTCTAGATGAGGATTCTACTGAAGGGGGGTTCTCCTCCAGAGGACATAACCTTTTGAGACCAACAAGATGAAGAAAAATATCAAATGGGATACTATCCAAATGGCGAACACAAAAGATACTTTATGCTGCTGCAGGTTGAATCCCCCTCCCAATCAGCCATTCTTCCAGTGATCCCTGGATACCTTCATGCATTTTTCTTGCTCTAAGAACCCTGACTCTCAGCCACCTGCTGCAGAGACCAGATTGCTTCTATAAGGTGCATGATAACACATTTTCTATTTACCCCCCCCCCCTCCAAGACCCTGCTGTGGTCCCTGATAAACTACACTGATCCCTTCATCTTTAACCTTCTGATAAAGACAGTAAAATTATGGGTAGGCTGGTCAAGAGGACTTGCACCTCTTCTTCACTGGTCTTTAAGGCAGTTAACTGCCAAACCCATATGGTTAAATATGCCCTGCACTTAGTATCACAAGCTACTACACTTCTGAACTCCCCTGCCTGACTCCCATAACAAGACTGAAGTAGCATCTAAACTATTCCTGGCATTCCAGGTGGCCAGGAACTCCATTAGATGCAGTTATGACACTGCAGAGGCATCTGCTAGGTTGGCTTCAACTCCATCTGTACTTCGTAGATACTCCTGGCTTAGGCTCCAGCCACTGCCAGAGGATTAAGTCCAAAATCCTAGATGGACTAAGTACAAAATCCTAGATGCTCCATTTGATCATAATCTTTTGTTTGGTAAATAATCTGCAGAACTTTTTACAGGAGAAAAGTAAAGAACAAAACATTAAACATCGCTGGTATCTCTTGTACCGAAGTACTATAAAAATTATCCTGCCAAAACATCCTATGTAAGAATGGCCCCCCTCCACAACCACCCAGACAAATAATGGCAACAGTCCCCCGACTCCTTTGCCCATCTCCCCCCGTCTTCCTACATCCCTCACTGTCTGCCCCTCTGGAAAGAAATTACTTCAGACTGCTGGGTGCTAGCAGTAGTGGAAAAAGGATGTCTGTCTTGGCAGGAACGACCTATCCCCCAGGGCATTCCCTTCCCACCCAAGAATCTGCTTCACTTAATCCCCCACGTTATCCAGGACCTAGAGGTGCAAGGCACCATAGAACCTGTCTCATCAGGACAAGAAGGAAAGGAATTTTACTCCAGATTATTGCTGGTACCAAAAAAGATGGACCATGGAGATCAATCCTGGACTTTACTGTCCTAAACCTTTATCTAAAAGTTCCTCCTTTCAGAATGCTGTACCTTCAGACCCTGCTTCCACTATTGCCACCACAAGCATTTATGGCTACTTTTGATCTGAAGGCTTGCCTCCACATCCCCATACACCCAAACCACGAGTAGTACTGAGTTGCTTGGCCTTGCTCTCATTTTCAGTTTACTGCCTTGCCCTTTGGTTTTTCCACTGCACCAAGGGTTTTCATCAAGTGCCTATCTCCTTCCATAGCCTTCTGCAGAACCAAGGCCATACATGTCTGTCCCTACCTAGACAATATTCTATTTCTTGCAGAAGAGACCCTCAAATCTCCAGTTCTCTGTCCCTGCTTCAGAGGCTAGGGTTCACACAACCTCCCCAAGTCATCCCTATCTGCAGAACAAGGTAGTCTTTGTGGGTTGCAGGATTCGGACAGGCATAATGAAAACATTTTACCCCAAGACAAAGTGGTCTCCCTGACCAACCATTTCCAGGACCTCCTCCAGATTGATCACCAGTCAGTTTATGCATCTTCAGGCAGCCACCATACCTATGCTATCCCTAGCCAGGATGCACATCAGGAAGCTGCAGTGGGATTTAAAGAATGTGGTCCCAGCACAGCCGTCCTCCAGACTTCCGAATTCCCTTGCTACCTTGTCTAAAAACAGAACTAAGGTGGTGGATACAACAGGTTCAGTGGAATCCAGGACTACCCCCTCCTGCCCCCCACACAAGCTCAACATATGCACACACATGCCTCAGATCTGGGCTAGGGGGCTACCACAAAGGGATTCAAGGTACAAGTGCCTTAGGCAACCTCCTGAAGAAACAAATAGGGATGTGATGTTCATTTAGCCCTGAAGGCTTTTCTCCCAATCATTCAGCCAGGCCCTTTGCTAATCTTCAGACAATACCACTTTCTTGTGGTAGATCAACAAATGGAGGGGAGGGGGGGACCAGGTCTTTCCTCCTCTGCAGGCTGGCAATACAAATTTGGGAATTAGCCTCACAGAACAACTCTGCAGGCAGCATATGTTCCTACCGAGGACAAACTTCAGGCATATGCTCTAAGCAGATATTTCTCTACATCAAGTGAATGTTAACACAGGGAGGTATTCCTAGACATTGTCCACTGATGTGGTACACCACATATGGATCTGTTTGCCTCCCCCTGGACAGACCACTGAGAATTCTGTACCAAACACTACTCTCCCTAGTTTGGAGAGTGGATGCCTTCACTAGCTCATGGAAGGGATGGTTTCTGTATGCCTTTCCCGCTTCCCTCTCATTCAGAAGGTCCTCCTGATCAGGAGAGACATGCCAAAAATCTTGCTGGTGACACCCTACTGGCCAAGGCAGCATTTGTTTCCCCCTTCTACAGTCCCTCGCCAAGGGCAGTCACCACATTACCTCACAGGGTGGACCTACTCACAACAGAGTAGAACTGGTTCATCTGCACCTAGAGATGCTGTGGGGTACCTATTACGTGATCGAAGTTTTGAAACTTCGAACAGTACAATATTGAACTTGTCTGTTTGAAGTTTTAAAACTTCAAACAGAAAAAAATAAAACATGCAGCAGTAAACTATATACCAACTCAGAGATCCCACTACAGTATATAGTAAAGAGAAATATTCCTTTTCCGCACCATAGTGCGGTCTCAGAGTTGGTATATTTAAAGAGCTGGGGGTGTGGGGGATGCATGGGGGGCTTACTCCCTTGCTTGCAACAGTTTACTGTTGCCTGTTTTATTTTTTTTCCCTTGTTAGAACTTCTGCAAGTTCGACCTATATGGTTTCGACCCTATAGAGTTCGAACTTGAAGTTTGATCACATAAGAGGAACCAGAGATGCTGAGCGTAACACTCTGGGTAAGTAACTTGGAATTACCCCTCAGACACAGCTACACAGGATGTGCTCTCCGTCCTGCAGGCCACCAGGAAACCTAATACAAGGAGATTCTGCATTTTTGAATGGGAGAGATTCTCCAAATGGTGTTTCCAAAGACGCAAATACCTCCTAGTGGACTTTCCTTTAGTCTTAACTTGTGAGAGTTTATAAAAGCAGGTCTTTCATACTTTTCAGTGAAAGTGCACGTCTGCTATCTCTGCTTGCTTACCCTTGGAACCTCCTTTACTCTCCAGGCTGGATGTCAGATTGTTCTTAAAAGGGGTCTTGCACATATGGCCACACAAAGCCTACCCCACCACCCTGGGATCTACATTAGATCTTGGAGAAACTTGCACTGACCCCATTTGAACCAGCCAGTTTTTGCATACCTGCAGATGTGCACATGGAAAACAGTTTTGCTGATAGCACTCAATTCAACTAGAAGGGTCAGAGTTGCAGGCACTTATGACATGCCCTCCTTACACTACCTTCCTCAAAGACAGGGTGACTCTGTGCACTAACCACTCAATGCCCAGAGTGGTTAACAAGCTATCATTGAACCAGTCCATTCACTTACCCACCTTCTCATCTCCCAAAAATGACAGTGAAAATACTACACTCCCTGGATGTTCAGACAATTCAGATTTTATCTGGACAAAACCAAGTCTATTAGAAAATCAAATTAACTTTTTTTTAATTTCCTTTCATCCCAGACCCTTGGGAAGGCAGTCTCCAAGCAGACTACGTCTGTTGGATCAGGAAAACTTTCTGCTACTCTTACCACTGAAAAGACCTGCATCAGGGCGCACACTAATGGAGTGGTAGCTTCCTCCAAAGCCTTCAAACACCTAGACACAGCTACCATCCTGAGGTAGCCACTTGATCCAGTGTACATGCCTTCACCAAACCTTACTAACTGGACCATATCTCCAGACCAGGTTTTGCAAGGCCAATCCTTCAAAGATTTCTTGAGTCCACTAACTCTGCCTCCATCCTTCCTCAGCTGTGGTACTCCCACAGTAAGAATAAGTAGGACATAGAATAGTGATGTAAAATCTTACCATAGCCATAGATGTCCTGCTCTTCCATGTTGCAGTATTCCCTCCCCTCCCTCCTGACCCCCTAGTTTCATATTTACATGTCTGTGTGACTTCAGAGCCTCTACCAGCACTAGGGTCTTTTTGGACAGTCTGCATTCCACCAATGTTCATCGTGCATACAGCTGCAGTCATAACAGATGGGTTATCCTGCCGTCAGGCGGGTCCTCGGTCTGCCGAATTCCAAAGTCTAGGTCCGGCGTCAGTTGTAGTCGCTTCCTCCCTGACGTCAGTGCGGCAGGGGTATAAAAGAACCAGTCAACGCCATCTTCTCCAGTCTTTCTTGCTGCGCGGTGCCCGAAGCAGAAGCAGTTTGCAAGTGCTGGTCGGCCAGCTCCTGAGATTTACGAAAATATTTCAGCCGAAGTCGTCTTGAAAGCCAAGTACCCCGTTGGAAACTTTTCTTGCCTCAGACCGATGTCAGACAGTTAATAATTGCATTTCATGTAGGAAGCAAATACCGCATAAGGATTTCCATTCTTTCTGTATTCCTTGCTTAGGACCAGACCACGACATCTCGGCCTGCCGTTTTTGTGCTAGATTCAACAAACGCACTATTAAGCATCGGGCGGAGTTCGCCCACCACTATTTTGGTAAAAAATTTAATTACATTGTCGTCGGATACTCCGACTCCAGTTTTGAGTAAGACGCAAAGATAAGGACCGACATACGAGGTCCGCGACTTCTACCGACACCACGCTAAAGCCAACTACCGGTGCTCCAGTTCTCAGCGAGGCGCCTACACAGCCCCTGAATACCGATGACACTTCTTTGCCGATGTCTTCTGTGCCCGAGGACGCAGGCTCCTCGGCCCCCATTCCGACTACAGATACAGACTCCACTCTTGGCGGGGAAACAGAGTTTAGACAGGCCTGCCACTTCTCAAGGTGTCTTCAGGCCTTCCTCCTTTTCCATTGAGGCTTTTACAAAATCTAAAGCAGCCATGAAAACTAAAAAAAACAAGGACCACAGACCCCTTCTCAAGGCCCCTTGCCTAAAAAACAGATGCTCAAAATGGCTGAGGATTTGATTACTCTTACAGGGGTTCTCAACCCCCCTCGGACAAAAGGCCCAGATTGGAGGAAGACTACCCTTCCTCAGATCAAGCCTGTATTACCTCAGAACATTCTGAGGACCAGGAATATTCATATTCCCCTTTTGAAGACTCTGATGCAGAGGAGTCTATTCCCTCGGTCTCCCCCCCTGAGGACTATTCTTTTGGGGAAACCCTACATACCTTGAGGGAACACTTTCACTGGGAAGGCCAAGATTACTCAGATTCCAAGAAAAGGCTCAGGGATTTTCTCTTGCTTCCCCAGCACAGGCCTCTGGCTATTCCTCCTGTCTTAGATATATTAGATGTGTACACAGAAGCCAGCCTCAACCCAGATTCTTTACCTCCAGCTCCTGTTAAACCTGACCGGTATTACCGGGTTCCTGATTCACACCAGTTCCTATACAAAAGCCATGCTGCTGACCCAGAAACTATTTCACAGGGTCCCAAGGGAATTAAGGCCTCTACTGCTAAAAACCCATTACCTTCAGAGAGAGATTCCAGAGCTTTAGAAAGGTGGGGGGGAAAAGGTGTATACCTCGGCCACTTTAACCATGAGGGCATTAAACTGTCAGTTCCATATGTTAAAGTATCAACAGTTTTTGTTATCTCAGTTGAAAAGCAAAATGACACAACCTGAGCAACCAGATTTAAAGGAGTTGCAGGATTTGTTGCATAGTGCAGAGCAAGGGGGGTAAACATACCTTGCAGTGTGGTTTTGATGCTTTAGAGGCCTCATGTAGAGCTGATGTTACAGGGTCAGTCATACATAGACATGCTTGGCTCAGAGCAAACCTTACCAGATCATGTCAAAGCTAAATTACTAGATGCACCTCTTCAAAAAGATGTATTGTTTGGTGTTAAAGCTGAGGAGGTACTAAAGAAAATGGAGGAAAAGGCAAGATCAATGCAAACAGTGAAAGATTTCCTACAGGTACAACTTACACGTTTCAGCAGAAACTGGCCTTCAAAAAATTGGTCCTTTCCAGCCACGGACAGACCTCAGAGGCAGATGCAGGCGCCCGAGGGGTAGAGGGCAATCTCAAGGATCATTCAGAGCCAGACAATGGCAAGCACCAACCCCAAGAGGTGGAGAAGATAGATCAGTCATTCAGAAAGCAGACACAATGACTTTCCCCTTTGCATGCCAAGCAAAGCTTTAATGGCAGCACCTTTTAGGAGGAAAACTGGCATTCTCCAAAAATTGGCATATTGTCACAAAAGACAAATGGATCCTGGACATTATAGACAGAGGCTACAGATTCCACTTTCACACCCTTCCAAAAATGAGGCATGCCAAACCTGCCACAAAATCAAAGGGCAGAGGCACAAAAACAAATTTCAGCTCTCATGGACATGAAAGCTATTCAAGAGGTACCTGCAAAAGAACAAGGTCAAGGTTTTTATTCCAGACTATTCCTGGTACCAAGGAAGGACAAAGATTGGAGACTTATTTTAGACCTATCCATCCTAAACACATTTACACATGCCAAAATTCAAGATGCTCACATTACAGCAGCTTCCTTCTTCCCATGCTGGGCAAGGAGTCTTGGCTGGTAACATTAGACCTCAAGGAGGCATACCTGCATGTCCCTATCAGACAAGATTGCAGAAGATACCTCAGGTTTCTTGCAGGTTCAACCCATTATCAATTCTCGGCATTGCCCTTTGGCTTATCTACTGCGCCCAGTGTTTACGAAATGCCTGGCATCAGTAATTGCCTTCTGCAGACTTCAAGGGATACAAATATACCCATATCTGGACTGCCTGATCCAAGCAGACAGCAAGCACGTACTTCTGAAACACCTGGCGTTTGTAATAAAACTGAACTTTCTGGGATACACAGTCAACAAAAAGAAATCAAAACTAATACCCTCTCAAACAATAATTTTCCTGGGTGCCAGCTTGAATACAAACACCCAGATGGCCTACCTCACGCCAGAGAAGCAAGGGCAACTATCTCAATACTTCAGCAAAATGGCAACCTTCACCAGGCTGACTGCAAGGAAAGTCCTGCAGGCTCTGGGATTCATGGCATCTTGCATCCTGCTGATCCCATGTGCAAAGCTGCATATGAGTAAACTTCAGTGGTACCTAAAAAACGTATGGTCTCAACACAGCCACAGTTTGGAAACAATTATACCACTCATTCCATGTCTTCAAAAGGAATTTCTGTGGTGGGCTCAAGCATGCAAAAGAAACATAGGTCTCCCCTTCTGCATACCTCAAGCAAATCAAATCATCACAACAGACGCCTCAGACTACACCTGGGGGGCGCACATGACAGAAGTGCATTCAGGGAAAATGGTCCCAAAAAGAGAAGCACCTACACATCAATCAAAAGGAAATCCTAGCAGTGCAAAATGCTATTATGGCCTTCAAAGACCTACTGCATCCAGGCCAGCTATTGATAAGGACAGAACACCACAGTGATGTGGTACATAAACAGGGAGGAACTCATTCATACCCCCTGTGCAGACTAGCCATGTCCCTTTGGAACACAGCTCTGGAATTGCAAATCCAACTTCAAGCACAATTCCTGCCAGGGAAGGAAAACCCACTGGCAGACGGCCTAAGCAGAAATATGACAGATCCACACGAATGAAGTTGCATCCTCAAGTTTTCGCAAAGATAACTCCGGCATGGGGACAGCCAGACATAGATCTCTTTGCTACCCACAGAAATTACCAACTGAAAAAATTTTGCTCAAGGACCTATCATCCACAGGCTTGGAAAGTGGACGCACTTTCTTTCAATTGGACAACATTGACCGTCTATGCCTTTCCACCTCTCCCTCTGCTGCCCAAAGTTCTATTAAAAGCCAGAGCAGAGAGGCCAAACATGATTCTCATTGCTCCAGACTGGCCAAGACAACACTGGTATCCACTCCTGAAGAGCCTGACGCATTCCCCACCATGGATCCTGCCTGTAATGCCTCTCTTGTTGTCCCAGCACAACTTCAAAACTCTTCACAGCCAGCTAAAAACCCTCAATCTAGCCGCATGGAGAATCCCTTGATTTCCCAACAGACCCTCTCCAAGGAGGTGCAGGATGTCATCTTGGAGGCCAGAAGACCACCTACTAGAAAAGCCTACTCCGCCAAATGAAAACTGTTTTGTGCCTGGAATCAGAAAAAGGGCCAGAATCCTTGGGTAATAAATTTACCTCAAATATTACAGTATCTAGCTGAGATGTTAAACAGTGGACTTTCCTTCTCCATCAAGATCCATGCTTCAGCCATTTCTGCACAATACAACACAGATCCTCCTTTATTCTCTCATCCTCTCTTAAGACAGTTCCTCAGAGGAGCTAAGAATATAAAACCCCCAAGGAAACCTCCAGTCCCTGCTTGGGACCTCAACTTCATTTTGGAAAAACTGACCTTACCTCCATTTGAGCCAGCTGCTTAAACAGAACTACAATATTTGTCATGGAAAACAGCCTTCCTTCTGGCTATCACCTCAGCACGCAGGGTTTCGGAACTACAGGCCCTCATGGCTGTGCAACCTTTCATCATTTTCCATCAGGACAGAGTTTCCTTACGAACCAACCCTTCCTTTATGCCAAAGGTAGTATCCAGTGTAGCCTTGAATCAGACTATCCACTTACCTACCTTTTACCCTAACCCACAAAACAAAGGGGATAGACTACTACATTCCTTGGACATTCACAGACAACTTCGTTATTTGGACAGGACAAAGCCATTCAGAAAATCCGAGCAACTCTGTCCTATGCTACAGGTGCTCAAGGAAAGGCCATCTCCAAACAGACCATCTCAAAATGGATAGCCCACTGCATACGCTTTTGTTACTCATTTCATGGAAAAACTGTGCCTTCAAGCATCAGATCCCACTCCACAAGGGCCACAGCTACCTCTGCAGCTTTCCTCAGGGGGGTTCCTACCAAGGACATTTTGGAAGCAGCCACTTGGAGTTCTGTGCACACTTTCTCCAAACACCATCACCTTCCACTTTACTCTAAATCTAGTGCGGGCTTTGCCACAGCAGTCTTGCAGGGCATCTTTGCTCCTCCTAGTTCCACTTAGTGCCTGCCACCCCTATTTAGCTTTGGGATTCTACCCATCTGTTATGACTGCAGCTGTATGCACGATGAACATAGTACAGTTTTGTACCTACCATAAATGTAGATGTTCGAGTGCTAATACAGCTGCAGTCCAGATTTCCCTCCCTCCATCCCCTTTGGACAGGCCTTATGACAAACACCTTCTCATACAACCTGATTGGGGTATTCTTTTATGGTGTATTTGCTGGCAAAATACTGTTTTGATTATTCTACATTGCATTATTACATTTGTTTTGCCTTCTTTCTGGGGGCACCTGACATCTGGGGCAAGAAAAACTGAAGAAGATGGCGTCGGCTGGTTCTTGTATACTCCTGCCGCACTGACGTCAGGGAGGATGCGACAACTGACGCCGGACCTAGACTTTGGAATTCGGCCGACCGAGGACCCGCCTGACGGCAGGATAACCCATCTGTTAAGACTGCAGCTGTATTAGCACTCTAACACCTACATTTATGGTAGGTACAAAACTGTACTGTCTGGAGGGCATCTTTTGGCATCTCCTAGGCTACTTGTCCGACTGGGCATTTGAGGTCTGTGCATACAGACTTCACATTTAAGGTCCCTGGTTTATGGCCTTACATGCGACATCCCACGCACCAACAGCAATCTGGCTTAAAGCTTTTGTGTAGGAGCTGATGTTCGGGTAAACTGAGGTAGAGGATCCAACAGTAAGAGCACTGCAACATGGAAGAGGACATTTGTGGTTATGGTAAGATTTTACACAATTTTTTGTTTGCATCCCCCTCTTCCCACTTTAAAGTACTATTGAAAATTCAGCAGGACAAACCAAAAATCTTGTTTGTTCCCCCCATTGGCTAAGAAAGCATAGGTTCCCCTTCTGCATTTAGCAAGGGGCAGTCACCACAAGTTACCTCAAAGTGGACCTTCACACAGGACAAGGGATCACTAATCCATCCCCACCTATAAACTCTGAAACTTACTTTGTGGGTGATAGAATTTTGATCCCTTACAAACACCTTTACAATGAGGATATGCTCAGTCTTGCAGGAGGCCAGGAAACCTAACACCAAGATATTTGTCGAAATGGAAAAGATTCTCCATATGGTGTCTACAAAGACAGTTGCATCCTTTTCTGGCTGACGTTCCCTCTTGTACTGTCATACTTGTGTGAGCTCTTGGCAGATAGTCTGCCTACTCTAAACACCCTACCTTGCTATTTTTTTTTTTTGTCTGCCTCTGGACCCCTCTTTGGCATCTTGTTTGCCTGTAAAGTTATTACTATAGGAGGTGTTGTCCCCCAGGCACCCTGTCCCACAACTGGACCTGAATTGTTTGAGAAGCTCACAAGGGCCCTTTTTGAACCAGCTGCTAGGGCCTCTCTAAAGTACTGCACTTGGAAAACAGTACTCTTAGTAGCCTTGACATCAGCCAGGAGTGTCAGCTACAGGTCCTCATGGTTATTCCCCCTTTCCTTAAAGTCTACAAGGATAGGATAACTCTTAAGACTAACCCTTCTTTCATGCCCAAAGTGGTCAGAGTTATCCTTAAAACAAAACTATTCACCTTCCCACCTTTTTTTCCTTATCCTCTGAGTGTCTTGCACTCCCTTGATGTGCACATACGGCTTAGGTTTTACTTTGACAAGATAGTCCATCAGGAAGTCAGACCAGTTTCTCCTTTCATCCCAGGGCTCTGAGGAAAGCAGATATCCTACTCCAATGTTGCAGTATTCAGTTGTACTGGCCAGGTTTCCAAAGATTTTCAGTCCCTCTAGGTGAGTCAGATATCTGACGTGGCTGCAGGAACATGTGCCATAAGTGACATCACACTCAGCAGTGTTCTGAACTTTTCAGCTGCCAGTCATACGCCAGGTGTTCCTGCTTCTTGCAGATGTCTGATCGAAAGTCTAAGTGCCCCTTTGGGGATTCTTTCAGTCCACACATGTTTGGTAAGTGCAAGTGTGGTTAAGATTCCCCACAAATACACACATGGCCAGTGTCTCTCGTCTAGGCAGGGAACACTACCACGATAACTGCTCCATTTGCTGTTCGTTCCGAAGACTCTGTGCCGCCATTTCTAAACCTTAGAAAATCAACGCTTGAAATTGTTACAGCTAGGAATGGAGGCCTTGTGTGACTCCCTGTCCAAACCACCTAGTAAGAAGGTAAGTCCCTGCAGCATACTTCCACTCTGCCTCTGTCTGCAGTACCTCCTTCTGTAGCAGACGTTTGCTTAACTGAGGATCTGGAATCCGCCGATGCAGATAAAGCGGGTACCTTGGAGTTGCAAAATCTCGAGCTGATGAGACATCCATGAAGGATTTACTGGTGCCTTCTCTAGACGCCAGGAGGGAACCAGCTTTCGGTCAGAGTTCACCAGATGCCTACTCTGCTCAACCAATCAGTGATCCTAGGCCTTTGAAGGACACCTTATTCCTATTTCTGAAAGTATGCCAGAATGGCAGGCCTTCAGCCAGAGCTTACTCTAGGCTTTTAATGGCCCTGAGGCCTTTAGCAGAACCCTCAGCCACTGCTACCCTCCTAAGTCCCAGACCTTCTACCCAGGAAAGAAGGGTAGAGCAGCTCGAGCAAGAGGGATTATCCGACTCCTCTTGAGGATGCTTTCCTAGTCCTCCTAGATCTTGTACCCCCTTGGGATATGTTTCTTCTGAGGGCTGTGTTGAACCTGACTCCCCTGTAGAGGATCTTACATTTGGGGAAACTAATAAAATGAAAGACCACCAAGTGGCAATCCTCCAAGTCTCTTCAGAAAAGGTTTTATGACCTTATCTAAATGGACACTCCCAGTCCTTTGGCTATTCATCCCATCTAACCTGCTTTTCTGGATGCTTTTGCCTCAGCCTCCAGTAGTCCAGACTCCCAATCTCCGGCTCCACAGAGAGCAGACAGATTTATAAAGTCCCTGAGATGGAGACATTTCTCCTTAAATGCCCCCTGCTGACCCAGTCACCATTTCCATCTTCAAGGACAGGGCTTCCAAACTGCCTACCACTACTATCCTCCCAACTAATAAACACAGCAAGACAATGGAGAGGTGGGAAAGAATTTATACTTCGTCCACCCTCTCATTTAGAGCCACAAACTAACAAACACACAACCATGTACTCTCCTCTCCTGGACAGACATCCCTGATTGTGCAGCCAAAGCCTCCCTGTCTAGCCTGATGGCTCTCATCTCTCAAGTGAATCGACACTCCCTGAGGTGTAGCTGTGATGAGCTGAAACCTCAGCCAAGTCAGCTGCATCAGCTTCAGTACTAAGATGCTCATGGCTACAACTATAGGCTCTCCCAGAGGATTTCAAGGGCAAACACACGGATGTACCTTTCCACCACTCAGCAGTTTTTGGTGCAAAAGTGGCTGAACTTTTTATATCTTTACAACAGAAAGGTAAAGAATTGCAGGACTTGAAACATCCTGGTCTTGCCTGTTACAAAGTTCAAGGAACTACCCGTCCAAAATCCAGTTTTATCAGGAAGTCCTCTAGGCCTGCTGCTCCCTGGTCTAGAAGACCCACAGACCGTCTCCTCTGTCTAGGCAGTCTGTCTTCCAGCCAAAGGCCTCCATTTCCTGATAGGGCAGGAAGTGTCTGACTGCCTGCCAAAATTAGAGCCCTCACTATCCACCCCCCCTTTCTACCACTGTCACGTTGCTTGGTCACTCATTACCACAGACAAATGGGTCCTGTCCATCCTACAGGATGGCTACTTCATGTCTTGGATCACGCCCCCCAGGAAGAATGGGCATCCCACAGCCCCACCTAGTCAACTACTTGTCCATCAGGGCACCATAGAGCTAGTTCTGTCACAAGCAAAAGAAAAAGGTTTCTATTCCAGATACCTTTTGGTACCCAGAAAGGAAAGCCCATGGAGGCCAGTTCTAGACCTCTCACCTCAACCCCTTCCTAAAGGTCCCTACTTTAAGGATGGTCTGGTCTGCAAGGCCATGGAACGTATCATCATGGAACTCGTAAACAAAGACATTGGTAATCTCCAAACTCTGGACCCTACTCAGTTTGGATTTGTAAAAGGCAGATCATGTCTCCTAAACCTGATTGACTTCTTTGAAGCAGTCACCAAAGCCATAGATGAGGGTAAAATGGTTCACACAGCTCATCTAGATCTCGCCAAGGCTTTCGACACCATCCCCCACTCTGGAATTATAGATAAGCTCACTAAACTAGGTATAAATCCCTATGTCACAAGATGGGTTGCCAACTGGCTCACTGACAGAACCCACACTGTAAAAGTAGCGGATTCCAAATCCGACATCAGACCAGTGACAAGTGGAGTACCACAGGGTTCAGTCCTGGGTACTCTCCTGTTTGGTATCTACTTCTCTGAAGTGCAGGCCAACACAAGGTCTTTGGCTAACAAAGTTTGCAGATGACTGCAAACTAGGAGCCTTAATCGAAACTCCTAACGATGTGGACAAACTACAAAAGGGCCTCAGACAGATACCTGGTGTCAAAGCCATGGCCTGAAGCTCAATGCCAAAAAGTGTATTGTCATCCCCTTTGGTAAAAACTCTGTACCCATGAACTACCACATAGCTGGTAGTCTACTTAATGCCGAAAATGTGATGAGACCTTGGGACACAGGTGGACAGTAGTCTCTCCTTTGATCACATCGCCACAGTGGTCAGGAAATTCTTCTATGTGGCTCATCTCATCACAAAAATATTCTCATCCAGGAAGAGGTCATTGTTCCCCTCTACTCATCACTCATTAGACCCATTATAGAGTACAATGCCCCTTTTGGTATGTACCTCACAAGACATCAACAACTGGAAAGACCAAAGAAATTCCTCACAGAGGATTACTGGCTTCAGATGCCCTATGCAGACAGTCTCAAAAAGCTACAGCTTTACTCCATCGCATATCGCCTACTCAGGGGTGATCTCTGCCTAACATACAAAGCTATGTCAAACCCAGAGCTGTTGGACATGCTCCACTTAAATCCCAATCCCTCTGAGCTACATGCTCTAGGGACCTTAACCTTGTCACCACAATAAACAGAACATGCTGGAGGGATAGATTACTGTCCCAGAGACTTTCCATACTCTAACAGACTATCTGTCCATGTCAAACAGAGCTCCTCATTAGCACTCTAAGAAAAATCTTGATTGGATGGGTAATGGGAAATTCACCTCTGGGATCACTTCTGTGGCCCTGCTCGACAGGGGCACAGGAAAATAATTTTCTTGGGTGGCGAAAGCCAGGGTACATTTTTTGGCTAGGCTTGTATGGGCCCTAGGGCCGATGGCCTAGTACCTACCTGTGCTCCTTTCCCATGCTTTCCACTCATCCTTCCTCACGGGCTCATGGTAGCCTTGGACATCAAGGATTCTTAACTTCCTGTACCTATAAAGCCCACCTTCAGGAAATACCGGAGGTTTTTGGTGGAGCCCATCACAAATGTCTGTGCCTTGCCCTTTGGGCTTACTACTGCACCCAGGGTGTTCACAAAATGCCTCTCTCCGGTCATCGCCTACTGCAGGGAAAAAGGAATTCAGATATTCCCTAACCTAATTACCTTCTAGTCCAGGCAAAAGGGAAATTCTAAGCCATTCCCAGGGCCTTCAGGTTATCCTCCGGTCTCTAGATTTCTTGGTTTCCCACCTCATCCCTACCCAGGATATTGTTTTCCTGGGTTGCAGAATCAGAACAGACCTCATGAAGGCCTTTCTTCCAGCAGAAAAGGTGGTATCCCTTCAGAACCACCTCGATTCTACTATATAATGAACAGAACTGACTGAAATGTAATTTCTCAGACTTTTTGGCTAAAAGGCAGCCACCATTCCCATGTTGCCCCTAGCACGGATGCACATGAGGAAACTTCAATGCTACCTCCAGTCGATGTGAACCCAGCACTCCCACCCACTGGATTTGAAGATCCCATCTCCCTCCCAAACCATGTTACACACACACACCATGGACCTGGGCTGGAGAGCGACTCTAGGGACAAGGCAGGTACAAGATTTGTGGACAAACGCATTCAGACAAGACCACGTAAATGTGTGAAATGAGTGCCATTCTTCTGGCTCTACAGGCCTTCCAGCCATACCTAGAGCAGGGTCCTCCTAAAGATAGTCAGACAACACCACCGTTCTGTGGCATCTCAAGGAAGGGAACAAATCCTACCTTCTGTGCAGACTAGCTCTGCAGGTGTGGGAACTGGCTACCACACAGGGCTTCACCCTCCGGGCAGCCTACATCCTATCCCTGCACAACCAGGCAGATTACCCAAGCAAAACCACCTCAAACAGCCATGAATGGATACTGCAGAGATGTTTTCCCTGACAGTGGTCCACAAGTGGGGGTATTCCAGAGATGGACCTGTTTGCCTCCTCCATAAATGGGCAGCTTCCTGGCTACTGCACCAGGGAACCAGACCCCAAGGCATTAACGAATGTTTTCTCTCTGAGCTGGAAGAGGAAATTCCTCTATGCATTTCCCCTTTCCCACTGATTCAAAAGGGTCTTGCTGAGAATTCAGCAGGACTCACCCAAAATCTTGGTGGTGACCCCCACTGGCCAAGACAGCACTGGTTCCCTCTTCACCTGTCCAAGGGCAATCACAAGTTGCCCCCTTCAGTGGACCTGATCACACAAAACTTGGGGACTGCACTCGCAGTGGAAATCCTTGAAACTCACCCTGTGGCCGATAAGATTCTGATCCCATTCAGTCACCTATATGAGGACATGCTCACTGTCTTGGTGTGTCGAGACAGATTTGCTGGAAAGCGATTTTCCTCTAATCCTGTCTTACCTGTGTGAACTTGTACAGACAGGGCTGTCATACTCTGAAAACACATTTGTCTGCTCTCTGCCTGCCGCCCTCTGGAGCCTCCCCTGGTATCCAGACTCCACACTACCCCATTCCTAAAAGGGTAGTGCACTTGAGACCTCCCAGGAAACCCTCTCCCGGGACCTTTACTGAGAAAAACTCACTTCCCCTTTGAGCCAGCAGACAAAGCTCCCCTAACATTTTGCACATGGAAAATTGTTTCACTTTTGCAGTCATTACACTTGGGTTATCCTGCTGGCAGGCTACCCGCAGTCGGCCTGAATTCCAAAGTCTAGGTCCGGCGTTGGTTGCTGTCGCCTCTTCCCTGACATCAGTGCGCCAGGGGTATAAAAGATGCAGCCGATGCCATTTTCTTCAGTCTTACTTGCCACGCGGTGCCCGAAGTATAAGCAAGTTCGCAAGTGCTGATCGGCTGACTCCGGATTTTAAATTCGTTTATGGAAATCTCAGAAGTCTTCATTAAAGCTAAGCACCCCATTGGGGAATCTTTTTTTCTTGCTCCAGTCCGATGTCAGAAAAAGTTAACAATTGTATTTCTTGTGGGAAGCAAATACCTCAAGGATTTTCATTCTTACTGTATTCCTTGCCTAGGCCCTGATCACAACGTTGCTAGCTGTTGGTTTTGTGCTAGATTTAACCAATGCATTAAACTTTACGATTTTGCCTTTCATTACTTTGGCCGAAGATTCAATTATATAATGCCGTCGGAACAGCCGATGACCCGAGTTTATAAAAAGCGCAAAGAAAAAGAAAACGGGCATCCGAGGTCCAAAACAGACGACGAGGCTTCCGCTAAGCCAGTTGCTGGTTCACAGTGAGGTGCTTTCACAGCCCCTGGTGCCCGCTACCTGAGCCACACGCCGCTGACTGCTCCCACGTGGAGCCAGCTAGGCCTCTGGATACTCAAGGTATTGGACACTGTGAAACTATTTCCTCAGATGGGTCCGGAGCTGCTGAGTAGGCATCTGCTTCTGAGGGTGTTTTCAGACCTACACAGTTATATGTAAAGCCTACTTCAGCTTCCAAAGCAAAGACTAAAGCAGTTCTAAAGACACAGAAACCAGTACAACATTCTCCTGGACAGACTACTATGCCTAAAAAAACAGATGCTCAAAATGGCCGAAGACCTAATTACCTTGATCAGGGGTTCCCATCCCCCTCCTGACAAGAGACCTAGGCAAGAGACAGAGTATGAATCTTCTGATCAGGTTTCAATTTCCTCTGACTCCTCTTCTGAACGGAATATTCTCTTCCTCCTTATGAGGATTCTGATGCTGAAGAATCTATCCCATCAGCCTCACTGCTTGAGGATTATTCTTTTGGGGAAACCCTGCATGCCATGAGAGAGCACTTCCACTGGGAGAGCCAAGACTACTCAGAATCTAAGAAAAGGCTTGGAGATTTTCTTTTACTACCTCGGCACAGGCCTTTGGCTATTCCTCCTGTGTTAAACATTGTAGATGTATTTCCGGAGTCCGAACTTTCTCCTGACACTCTACCTCCTGCCCCTGTTAAACCAAACGGATACTACAGGGTTCCAGATTCACATAAATTTCTTTATAAAAACCCTGCTGCTGACCCAGAAACTATTTCTCAGGGTCCCAAAGGGGTCAAGGCTTCTACTGCAAAAAAAAAAAAACCCTATCCCCTCTGATAGAGATTCAAGGGCACTAGACAGATGGGGAGAAAGTTTACACTTCTGCTACTTTAGCTGTGAGGGCTTTAAATTGTCAATTTCATATGCTTATATATCAGCAATACTTAATGTTACTGCTAAAACAGAAAATGTCAAATTCTGACTGTGCAGAAAATAAGGAAATGCAGGATTTATTGCATGCAACTGAACAAGTGGGTAAGCATACATTGCACTGTGGCTTTGATTCTCTGGAGGCCTCTTGCAGGGCTGCAGTTACAGGCTCTGTTGTTAGGAGGCATGCTTGGTTAAAGGAATAAAATCTGCCTGATCATGTTAAAGCAAAATTATTAGATGCTCCATTACAGCACGATACCTTATTTGGTGTTAAAGCAGAGGAGGTGTTGAAGAAAATGGAGGACAAAGCGAAATCTATGCAAACAGTAAAGGATTTTACAGGTACAGCCACACAGATTTAGCAAGAACTGGCCTACAAAGAATTGGTCCTTTCCAGTGTCAGGCCACAGAGGCAGATACAGACGCCCCAGAGGCAGATCCCAGCCCCAGGGCTCATACAGGCCTAAACAGTGGGGCGCTTCTACCTCCAAAAGCGGAGAAGACGAATCACAGCCATACAGGAAACAGTCCCAATGACTTTCCTCTGCCAGCACCAAGCACTTATCTTTTGGCAGCCCCCTTAGGGGGAAAAGCACTTTTTTCTCAATTTTCACATGATCACCCAGGACAAATGGGTCTTGAATATAGTGTCCCAGGGCTACAGGTTCCACTTTCACACCCTGCCAAGGGCAAAAGGTATGCCAAACCTGCCACACAGTCAGTGGGCAGAGGCACAAAAACAAATTTCATTCCTCATGGACATTAGGGTCTTTCAGCAAGTACCACAGCAAGAGCAGGGACAAGGATTTTACTCTAGACTTCTTGGTACCCGGAAAAGACAAAACCTGGAGACCAATACTGGACCTGTCTATTCTAAATACATTTCTGGACGTTCCAAAATTCAAAATGTTGACTCTGCAGCAGCTTCTGCCCATGCTGAGCAAAAAGGCTTGGCTTGTAACTTTGGAACTAAGAGGCATACCTGCATATTCCAATCAGACAATCTTGCAGAAGATACCCCAGATTCATAGCTGGCTCAATGCACTTCCAATTCTCTGCACTGCCCTTTAGCTCATCTACTGCACCCAGGGTCTTCACAAAATGCCTGGCACCAGTAATTGCGTTTTGCAGACAGAGGAATTCAAATATATCCTTACTTGGACGATTGCCTTCAGGTGGAGAACAAGGATATTCTGAAGCATCTGGCGTTTGTAAAAAGATTACTAATTTGCCTAGGCTACACAGTAAACGAAAATAATTCTGAATGTTTATGAACTGTGAATTTAAATGTTTTATCTACCACTTTTCTATAAATATTAGCAATCTTGTATGAACCTAATTCTGTGTGTTGGAGCTTTTCTCCCTATGACTATTATCTACCATTTTGTATAAATTTTTAGCAATCTTTGTATGTACCCAATTTTCTGTACTGGAGCTTTTCTCCCCAGGACTCCATTGAAAACGGGTTCTTTGGGCCCAATGGACTATCCTGGTAAATCAACTGCAAATAAATAAATAAATAAATAAATAAAAATCAAAACTAGTACCCTCTCAAGAGATAATATTCCTGGGTGCAAGCTTAAATACAACTGCCCAGATGGCTTATCTCACGCCAGACAAAGGCAACTGACTTCTTACTTCAAAATGTTGGCAACAAAGACCCAGTTATCTGCAAGAAAAATTCTGCAGGCTTTGGGCTTCATAGCATCCTGCATTCTCCTAATTCCATATGCCAGACTGCATATGAGGAAACTACAATGGTATCTAAAAAGTGTTAACTCAACATTGTCACAGCCTGGAAACTTCAATTACCCTCATTCCTTGCCTGCAACAGGAGTTTTGATGGTGGGCACAGGCCTGTCCCCACAACAAGGGACAGCCATTCACCCTACCCACAGCCAGGCAGTCAATGACAGATGCTTCTGACTATGCCTGGGGGGCCCACATGGCAGGAAAATGTATTCAGGCCACATGGCCCACAAGCCAAAGGCATCTTCATATCAATCAAAAAGAGATGCTAGCTGTTCAGAATGCCCTGACAGCTTTAAAGGATCTACTCCATCCAGGACCACTACTGATAAGGACGGACAATACTACAGTCATGTGGTATATAAACAGGTATGAAGTCATTCCTACCCCCTCTGCAGACAAGCCATGACTCTGTGGGACACAGCATTGACTTATCAAGTACACCTGCAAGCACAGTTCCTGCTAGGAAAGAAAAATACTCTGGCAGACTACCTAAGAAACCTCACGGATACCCACGAGTGGAAACTGGATCCGCAAGTCTTCAGCATGATAAAGAAATGGGGTTGCCGTGACATCAATTTGCCTCCCCATCACAACTGCCAACTACAGAGATTCTGCACAAGGACTTTTCACAAGCAAGCATTGAAAGTGGATGCTCTATCATTCAGCTGGAAAACCGTTGCAGTATATGCCTTTTGTCCTCTGCCTCTCCTCCCCAAGGTACTCCTAAAGGTCAGACAAGAGAAGCCAAAAATGATTGATTGCTCCAGACTGGCCCCGCCAGCACTGGTACCCAATCCTAACTATCTTGTCTCCAGGCCCAGCCTGGACATTGCTTCTAATTCCTCATTTACTGACCCAACGAAACAATCCGATCCTGCACAGCCAACTCAGAACCCTAAATCTGGCAGCATGGCGGATAATGTAGCCATTCAGAGCACACGTCTCTAAAGCAGTGATGGATGTTATTTTGGAGGCTAGGAGACCCAGTACCAGAAAATCTTATGCAGAAAAATGGAAAAGATTCTGTGCTTGGAACCAGGCACAAGGAATTGACACTTGTACCAAATATTCCTCAGATCTTAAAATGCCTAACTGAGATGCTGGACAAAGGCCTATCCTTTTCATCAATTAAAATCCATGCCTGTGCCATTTCAGCTCATTACAATACGGAACCACCAATTGTTTTCACATCCGTTGCGAAGACTGTACCTCAGAGGGGCCAAAAACAAGACCTTCAAGGAGAGCACCAATACCTGCATGGGACCTGAATTATGTCCTGGAAACTCATACTGCTGCTTTTTGAGCCAGCCAGTACAGCTGAAATAAAGTTCTTATCTTGGAAAACAGCTCTGCTCCTAGCAATAACCTCTGTAAGATGAGTCTGAGTTGCAGGCACTCATGGCTCTGGAACCTTTTATTATTTTCCATCCAGACAGGGTTTCTGAGGACGAACCCGACATTTATGCCTAAGGTAATGTCCAGTGTGGCCCTTAACCAAACCATTTCTTTGCCTACCTTTTATCCAAACCCACAGAATAAGGGTGAGCAACTTCTGCATTCTTTGGATACATACAGCCGTGCTTCTATTCGGACAGAACTAAAGCTTTCAGAAAGACTGAGCAACTCTTAGTAGCATATGCTGCAGGATCACAAGGAAAGGCTTTCTCAAAGCAGACCATTTGAAAATGTATAGGCCACTGCATTCGTTTCTGCTATTCACAGCATGGCAAATCAGTGCCTAAGGGCATTAGGCCTCACTCAGCCAGAGCAGTAGCCACTTCAGCAGCCTTCCTCAGAGGAGTACCAACCAAAAACATTTTAGAGGCTGCAACTTGGAGTTCAGTGCACACTTTTACCAAGCACTACCACTTACCCCTCTACTCTAAATCCCAGAGCAGGCTTTGCCACTGCAGTTCTACAGGGCCTTATAGCCTCTCCTAATCCTATTTAGACCCAGCCACCCAACTTCAGTTTTGGGATTCAACCCAAGTGTAATGACTGCAACAGTGAAACACTATGAACATAGTACAGTTGTGTACCTACCATAAATGTAGATGTTAGTGTATTCACTGTTGCAGTCCAGGTTACCCACCCACCATCCCCCTTGTCTTTGCTGGGACTGATCTGTATTTCTCTATCCTATGCAACCTATGTGGTGTATTTGCTTGTAGATGAAGGAAATGTTTATTTTTGTGCATGCATACTTATTGGCATCATTTTCAGCCTACCAATTTGGGGGCACTTGACATCTGGGGCAAGAAAAACTGAAGAAAATGGCATCGGCTGCATCTTTTATACCCCTGGCGCACTGACGTCAGGGAAGAGGCGACCGCAACCGATGCCAGACCTAGGCTTTGGAATTCAGGCCGACTGCGGGTAGCCTGCCAGCAGGATAACCCAAGTGTAATGATGGCAACAGTGAATACACTCTAACATCTTCGTTTATGGTAGGTACACAACTGTACTTTCTGGCAGCCCTGACCTCAGCCAAAAGGGTCTCAGAATTGCAAGCCCTCATGGCTACACCACCTTTTCTAATCTTCCACCTGGACAGGGTGACTTTCAGTACTAACCCATCATTCACTGCCAAAGTAGTTAATGACCTATTATTGAATCAGGCCATCCACTTGCCTACCTTCTTCCCTAACTTGCAGGGGGATGGGGAGAGAGTACTTAATTCCCTAGACATCCACAGACTACTAAGGTTTTATCTTCATAAAACCAAACCCTTTAGGAAATTTGACCAACTGCCTCCTTCCACCCTAGAGCCCTGGGGAAAGCTGTGAGCAAACTGACCATCTTGGCCTGGATTTCCAGGGCCATTTCCTTCTGCTACCTACACCATGGAAAGACCTTACAGGGCAATGTCAAAGCCCATGCCACCAGAGCAGTGGCCTGTTCTGGAGCTTTTTTCAAGGGATTAGACACTTAATACCATTCTTGAGGCAGACACTTGGTTGTCACTGTACACCATTACCAAACACTACAAATTAGACCACATCTCCAGAGCTAGGGCAGGTTTTGCCAGGACTGTCCTACACGGATTCCTGGAAACCTCATCCAGGCCACCCCCAATCCTCTGCGCTTTGGCACTTGCCCACATGGAGACTACGGCAACATTGGAAAAGGACATAGGAAAGCTGTGTAAAATCTTACCATAACTAGATGCCCTTCTCTTCCATGTTTTAGTATTCCTTCCCTTGTTAGAATGCACTTGCTCTCCTGGGTGATGGACTGGCCCTGCCCTTACAGGACTGGCTCCAACTGGGGCCTTTTAGGTTCTGAGGGCTGGTGCATGCAGATGTTCATCGTGTTTCACTGTTGCAGTCATGACTGTAGGGTTCTCCCCTGCCGGCAGGCAGTCCTCGGTCGGCCAGAATCCCTAAGTCTGGGTCCGGCGTCGGCTGTTCAGCCATGCTCCCTGACGTCAGAACGCCAGGAGTACAAAGCTGACAGCCGACGCCATGTTCTCCAGTCTTTCTTGCCGTGCGGTGATAGCAGTTCGCAAGTGCCGATCGGCTGACTCCTGACAATTTTTTCTGAACAAACTTCAGTCTGAAGACTTTCTTCTCCTACTCAAAGCTAAGTACCCTGTTGGGGAAACTTTTTTCTTGCTCCAGTCCGATGTCAGAAAAAGTTAATTGTATTTCATGTGGGAAGCAAATACCTCAAGGAGTTTCATTCTTACTGAATTCCTTGCTTAGGCCCTGACCACGACGTAGCTAGTTGTCTGTTTTGTGCTAGATTCAATCAACGTATAATTAAACGAAGGTACGATTTTGCATTTCATTACTTCGGTAGGCGTTTTAATTACAAAATGTCATCGGATACGGTTCCGGCTACCGGAGTTCACAAATGACGCAAGGACAAAGACGGTCCAAATCAGACTATATCGTTCAAGCAGAGCCAGCTTCAGGTTCGGCCGTCAGTGAGGCGCTTTTGCAGCCCCTGTCGTCGGCCATTTCGGAAACCGATGGCCGAAACGGACTCCCACGAGGAGCCAACTAGACCTTTGAATATTTCTGTTGCAGGACCTTAGGACAATGCTCCTTCGGATGGGTCCGGAGCCGCTGTGCAGGTACCGGCTTCCGAACGGGTTTTCAGGCCTACTCAACTTCTAATAAAGGCAAAGCCAAAGGCAAAGACTCCTTCCAAATCAAAGACTGCAACACAGGCCTCTTCTGATCCGGCTCCCAAGTCACAGAAAGTTACTTAAGATGGCGGAGGACTTACTATAATTGAGGTTCACATCCCCCTCCAGATAAAAGGCCAAGGCAGGAAGTTTAATATGACTCCCCTGATCAGGCTTCTGTTTCTTCAGTTTCTTCTGACCAAGAATATTCTTTCCCTCCTTATGAGGATTCTGATGCTGAGGAAATCCATTCCTTCAGCTTCTCCCCCTGAGCACTTCTCTCTTGGGGAAACTTTGCATGAAATGAGGGAACATTTCCACTGGGAAGGACAGGAGTATTCGGAATCTAAGAAAAGACTAAGGGATTTTCTTCTTCCCCAACGTAGACCCCTGGCTATTCCTCTTATTTTGGATATTGTGGATAATGCTTTTTCGGAGGCTAACTTAACCCCTGACTCTCTTCCTTCAGCTCCTGTTAAGCCTGACTGATATTACAGGGTTCCTGATTCCCACCAGTTTTTATACAAGAACCCTACTGCTGACCCTGAAACCATTTCTCAGGGTCCTAAGGAAGTTAAGGCCGCTTCTGCTAAAAACCCCATTCCCACTGAGAAGGATTCCAGATCTTTAGAAAGATGGGGCAAAAGTGTACACTTCTGCTACTTTATCTATTAGAGCTTTAAACTGTCAGTTTCATATGCTGAAATACCAGCAATTTCTCTTGTCTGTTTTAAAACAAAAGCTAACTTCCATTTCCGCCTGTGCAGATAAGGAATTACATGACTTAATGCATGCCACTGAACAAGTTAGGAAGCATGGTTTACACTGTGGATTTGATGCCTTGGAGGCTTCTTGTAGGGCTGCTGCCTCTGGCACAGTAATTAGAAGGCATGCATGGTTAAAGGAACAAAATTTGCTAGATCAAGTAAAAGCTAAATTATTGGATGCTCCTGTTCAGCATAATGTTTTGTTTGGATCTAAAGCTGAAGAGGTGATTAAAAAGATGGAGGACAAGGCAAAATCCATAAACAGTTAAAGATTTCTTACAAGTACAGCCACCCAGATTTAGTCGGAATTGGCCTACTAAAAATTGGTCCTTTCCCAATTCCGACAGGCCTCAGAGGGGTAGATACAGACGCTCCCGAGGAAGGCCTCAAACACAAGCCTCTTATAGACCAAGACAGTGGACTGCTTCCACCCCTAGGGAAGGAGAGGACAGGTCGCAAGCTCATAGGAAACAGACTCAGTGACTCCCTCTGTTGGGCTGCAGGATCTTCTTGCCTGGAAGCCCCTCTCGGAGGAAAACTTTCTCTTTTCCACCAAAATTGGACTCGTATAACCCAAGACAAGTGGGTTCTGGATGTGGTTTCAAGAGGTTACAAATTCCATTTTCATACCCTACCAAGGCCAAGCGGATGGCCAGATCTTCCAAAACATCAATGGACAGAGGCCTTAAACCAGGTGGAAGCTCTCTTGGCTATGAAAGCCATAGAACTAGTTCCACTTTCAGAGATGGGCAAGGTTTTTACTCAAGGCTCTTTCTAGTCCCCAGGAAGCAAAATTCATGGAGACCCATTCTGGATCTGTCAGTCTTGAACACTTTTCTAGAGATACCAAAATTCAAGATGCTTACTCTACAGCAGCTACTTCCAATGCCGACCAAAAATGCATGGATGGTAACTTAAGATTTAAAGGAGGCATATTTACACATTCCCATCAGGCAGGACCGCAGAAAATACCTCAGGTTCAAGGCCAGATCGAGGCACTTTCAATTCTCTGTGCTGCCCTTTGGATTGTCTACTGCGCCCAGGGTCTTCACCAAATGCCTGGCTCCAGTAGTAGCTTATTGCAGACTCAAGGGAATTCAAATTTACCCTTATCTGGATGACTGTCTTATTCAGGCAGACAGCAAGGATGTCTTACTCCAGCATCTACAGTTTGTTCAGAATCTTCTCAAGTTCTGGGATTCACTGTAAACATAAAGTCAAATTTGACACCCTCACAACAGATAATTTTTCTGGGCGCTTCTCTAAACACAACAACCCAGATGGCATTTCTGACATATGAAAAACAGTTACAGCTGGCTTCAACTTTCAAAACCTTGGCAACTTTAACTCTGCTATCTGCAAGGAGATTCCTGCAGGCTTTGGGTTACATGGCCTCCTGCATCCTTCTCGTACCATATGCAAGACTACATATGAGAAAATACAGTGGTACCTAAAAAGTGTATGGTCTCAGCATTGCCACAGTTTAGACATACTGATCTCCGTCCTGCCTGGTCTTCAAAAGGAATTCCTTTGGTGGTCCAAGGCATGTACTCTAAACAAAGGAAAACCCTTCTGTCTGCCTCCTGCCACTCTGATACTAACCACGGATGCCTCAGATTATGCATGGCGAGCCCATTTTCAGGGCAACTGTCTGCAGGGCCTTTGGACAAAGGATCAAAAGCATCTGCATATCAATTTAAAGGAAATTTTAGCCGTTCAGAAAGCTCTGTTGGCCTTTCAGGGATCTCCTACAACCAGGACAACTACTGATATGGACAGACAACACCACAGTTGTGGTACATAAACAAGCAAGGGGGATCTTATTCCTACCCCCTTTGCAGACTAGCCATGGATCTGTGGAACACAGCTCTAGCTTGCAATCTGGACCTTCAAGCTCAGTTTCTACCAGGAAAGCAAAACTTCCTGGCAGACAGTCTGAGCAGAAACCTTTCGGACCCACACGAGTGGATGCTGGACACCAAAATATTCAGGATGATAACAGCAGTCTGGGGATGTCCTCATAGACCTCTTTGCATCCCACCTCAATCAACTACAGATTTTTTGCACCAGGACTTTCCACAAGCAAGCTTTGAAACTGGATGCACTATCATTCAGTTGGAGAAACCTCTCGGGATATGCCTTTCCACCTCTTCCTCTTCTTCCACGGGTATTATTAAAGATCAAACAGGACAAGCCCAAGATGATCTTGCTGGCCCCAAATTGGCCTCGACAGTTTTGGTACCCAACTCTGAAAAACCTTTGGAGCCCCCTTGGGTTTTACCACAGACTCCAAACCTTCTGTCCCAACACCAGGGTCAGGGTCTACACTCCCATGTCAGAACTCTCAGCCTGCCGCCTGGTTAATTCAGGGTCTTTGATTCATTCTCTCCTACCCAAGCAGGTTATGGATGTCATTTTAGAAGCCAGACATCCTAGCACTAGAAAATCTTATGCAGGAAAATGGAAACTATTTTGTTCCTGGATGCAGGCTCAGGATTCTGATCCTCTTCTTCCTAACATTCCTTTGATTTTACTTTACCTGACAGACCTCTTACATAAGGGTCTCTTTCTCTTCCATTAAGATACATGCCTCTGCTATTTCTGCTCATTATAATACAGACCCTCCAGTTTTTTCCCACCAGCTCATGAGACAGTTTCTCATAGGAGCTAAGAACTTAAGGCCAACTAGATCGCCTCCCATTCCTGCTTGGGATCTCAACTATGTTTTGGAAAAGCTCACCTTACCTCCTTTTGAGCCTGCTGCCACTTCTGACATCAAGTTTTTATCTTGGTAAACAGCCATCCTGTTAGCTCTGACCTCTGCCAGGAGAGTTTCAGAGTTGCAAGCTCTTATGGCTGTGGAACCTTGTATTATTTTTCATCAAGACAGGGTGTCTCTAAGGACTAATCCTACTTTCATGCCCAAGGTGGTTTCCAAAGTGGCTTTAAATCAAACTATTCACTTGCCAACTTTTTTCCCCACTCAAAATAAAGGGGAAAGGATCTTACATTCCTTGGATGTACACAGACAACTACGTTTTTACCTGGACAGAACCAAGGACATCAGGAAATCAGAGCAATTGTTTGTTTCTTATGCTTCAAGTTCCCAAGGTAAAGCCATTTCAAAAAAGACCATTTCTAAATGGATTGCTCATGGAATCAGATTTTGCTATTCACACCATGGAAAGCAAATCCCAGGGAGTATAAGGACTCATTCCACCAGAGCTGCTGCCACTTCCGCTGCCTTCCTCAGGGGAGTTCCTACCAAAGACATTTTGGAAGCTGCAACTTGGAGTTCAGTGCATACTTTTTCTAAGCACTACAATCTACCTCTCTACTTAAGTCTAGGGCAGGCTTTGCTTCTGCAGTCTTGCAGGGCCTTTTAGCCGCCCCTTCTTCTTTATGACCACCTCCCTTTCATTCTGCTTTGGGGTTCTACCCTACAGTCATGACTGCAACAGTGAAACACGAACATAGTACAGTTGTGTGCACTTACCATATATGTAGATGTTCGAGTGTCTTCACTGTTGCAGTCTGGCTTTCCCTCCCACCTGTCCCCTCTTATTTTTACTTGTGTGGTTCCTTTTTTCACCATTCTTCTGAGGTGTATTTGCAAAGGGTATGGGACCTTATTCATTTTGGGACTCCTGACATCTGGGGCAAGAAAAACTGGAGAACATGGCGTCGGCTGTCAGCTTTGTACTCCTGGCATTCTGACTTCAGGGAGCATGGCTGAACAGCCGACGCCGGACCCAGACTTTGGGATTCTGGCCGACCGAGGACTGCCTGCCGGCAGGGGAGAACCCTAGAGTCATGACTGCAACAGTGAAGACGCACTAACATCTACATTTATGGTAAGTGTACACAACTGTGCTATGTCACTTATGGCCCATGTTAGACGTCCGCACATAGAGGGACTGAATCTTTTTAAACCTGGCTAGTACAACTGGAGAGGAAGGACAAACCCACATGTAGAATGTGGTTGTCTGCCTTTAACATTTGTTTATAGGGATGCAGGTACTAACCTGTAAGCCTAAGGTGCATTCTAAGAGCAGTTGCTGACTCTTGCTTCTCCAGGGTTCCAGTTTGTGTAATCACATTCTACAGTTCACACCATGTAGCCTTAGCTCAGCCTGCAGTCCAGAGCATCCATTGGTTCTCTAATCCTTCCATAGTAACTCAAGAAGTTTGGGACTGAAAAGACAAAGCATATATGCCAAGTCTTTGCTGTCTTCTGTCTCAGCGTTCCTCCAACCAGATGGTCTCTGGACTCTCACCCATCAGAGTGCAATGAACCTATCAGTCTTATTAGCAATCCTTTTTTTGTTCTTGGTCACACAGTTTAAGGCTCAGGTATTTCTTTGGTATTTCCTTCCAAGTGGCAAACTGAGGGACTTAAGGCAGCAGTGCCTTACAGTAAGGGGGAGGGGTTGGAGTCTTAGAGCTGAAAGTCTTAAAATACTGTCAAATCCAGTTTACCCAGTGGAAAGACCAAGTTCATAGCTTACATTTTTTGCATGGTCCAATGTAATACCTCTGCACATGCATTAGGGTGTCCTTTTCTGCCTTTTGCTGTTTATACCTAATGTCCTGATGTTTACATTGATTTCAGTAGATCTGTGCACATGTGTACATATCTATATCTTTCTATAGCTAGTTGTGTATGGATCTGTCAGCTGGTAGATGTTCGTCTTTCACTGTTGCAGTCATTACAATTGGGTAATCTGCTAGCAGCTTGCCCTCAGTTGGCCTAAATTCCAAAGTCTTGGGTCCTGTCTCTTCCATGACAGGTCGTCAGGGGTATAAAACATGCAGCAGACACCATTTTCTTTAGTCTTTCTTGCCGCGCGGTGCCCAAAGCAGAAGCATTTTGCAAGTGCCGGTCGGCCGCCTACTGAAATATTCGACTTTGTTTCAGAACCGAAGTCTTGACTAAAGCTAAGTACCCCGTTGGGGAAACTTTTTTTCTTGCCCCTTACCGATGTCAGAAAGTTAATTGTATTACTTGTGGGAAGCAAATACCTCAGGGATTTCCATTTATAGTGTGTTCCTTTCCTAGGCCCTGATCACAACGTGCCTGTCTGTCTGTTTTGTGCTAGAATTAACCAATGGCACTATTAAGCGTCGGTACATTTTTGCATTGAAGCATTTTGGAAACCGATTTAACTGCCCAGAAATGTCGTCGGATAGCAATCCGACTGCCGGAGTACATAAAAAATGCAAAGAAAAGGAACGACAGAGTCGAGATCCAAAACAGACTAAGCTTCTAAGCCAGTTGCCAGTCACTAGTACTGAGGCGCTTTCACAGCCCCTGATACCCGCTACCTTCGAGTCGCAGGCCTCTACCGACACCCATGTGGAGTCCGGCATGCCTCAAGATACTCAAGGTATTGGACCCATGGATGTATCTCCTTCGGATGAGTCCGGAGCTGCTGAGCAGGCACAGACGTCTGAGGGTGTATTCAGACCTCAACATTTGTGTAACTGACAACAGCTGCAAAACCAAAGAAAAGGCAACTTCTAAAACTAAAAAAGACGTGTGAGCCATGTGCATAGGCCTCTGTCTAAAAAAAGCAGATCAAAATGGCTGAAGACCTTATTATCTTGATCAGGGGTACCCATCCCCTCCAGATAAGAGGCCTAGGCAAGACACTGATTATGAATCTTCAGATCAGGTTTCTATTTCTTCTGATTCCTCTTCTGATCAGGAATTATCTGTACCTCCCTATGAGGATTCTGATGCAGAAGAGTCTATACCATCTGCATCTCCTCCTGAGGATTATTCATTTGGAGAAACATTGCATACTTTGAGGGAACATTTTCACTGGGAGTCGAGACTTCTCAGAATCAGAGGCTCAGGGATTTCCTTCTCCCTCAGCATAGGCCTTTAGCCATTCCCCCTGTTTTAAACATTTTGGATAATGTGTTTTCAGAGTCGAGCTTGACCCCTGACTCCTTACCTCCGGCTCCCAGTAAGCCTGACAGATATTACAGGGTCCCTGACTCACACAAATTTTTATTTAGAAACCCTGCTGCTGATCCTGAAACTATTTCACAGGGTCCAAATGGGAGTTAAGGACTCTACAGCAAAAAATCCTACCCCCTTTGACAGATTCTCAGGCACTGGACAGATAGGGAAAAAAGGTCTATACATCTGCAGCCTTGGCAATCAGGGCCTCAGACTGTCAATTTCATATGCTTAAGTACCCAACAGCACGTTATGGGATTGCTGAAACAGATAATTTATGAAGATTTCAGAATATGCAGAAAATAAAGAATTGCAGGAATTATTGCATGCAGCTGAACAGGTTGGAAAGCATTCTTTGCAATGTGGTTTTGACTCCATAGAGGCCTCCTGCAGGGCTGCAGTTACTGGATTTGTGATTAGGAGGCATGCCTGGTTAAAGGAAC
Source organism: Protopterus annectens (assembly GCF_019279795.1). Lineage (NCBI taxonomy): Eukaryota > Metazoa > Chordata > Ceratodontiformes > Protopteridae > Protopterus > Protopterus annectens. The sequence continues at coordinate 1,257,296,964 of NC_056747.1, forward strand.
AAAATTTGCCTGATCATGTTTGCTAAATTGCTAGACGCACCTTTACAGCATGATTCTCTTTTTGGTATTGAGGCAGAAGAGGTTTTAACGAAAAGGCACAAGAGGTTTTAAAGAAAATGGAAGACTAAGCCAAGTCATTGCAAACTTAGTCTTCTTACAAGTGCAGCCACCAAGATTCAGTAGACACTGGCCTGCAAAGAATTGGTCCTTTCCTGTGTCAGAGCTCAAAGGAGCAAATCCAGACGCCCTAAGGGTTTCAGATGCCATGCGCAAGATTCACACAGGTCAAAGCAATGGGGCGCTTCTACCTCCAAATCTGGAGGAGATAAAGCGCAAACCTACAGAAAACAATCACAATGATTTCCCTCTGCCTGCACCAAGCACTCATCTTTTGGCAGCACCCATAGGGGGAAAATGAGCACTTTTTTTGCTCTAAATTGGCAGTTAATTACCCAGGACAAGTGGGTACTAAACATAGTATCACAAGGATACAGATTCCATTTCCACACTCTGCCAATGGCAAATGGTTGGCCAGATCTGCCAAAAAATCAATGGGCAGAGGCACAAACAGGTTGTCTCATGGATATGGGGGCCATTCAGCCAGTACCAGAACAGGAAAAAGGACAAGGTTTTTACTCGACTGTTCTTGGTACCCAGAAAGGACAAGGCTTGGCGGCCAGTACTGGGTTTATTGATTCTGAACACATACCTGGACATTCCAAAAGTCAAAATGCTGACTTTGCAGCAGCTTCTGGCCATGCTGGGCAAGAATGCTTGGCTGGTGACAGATCTAAAAGAGGGCATACCTGCATGTCCCAATTAGACAGGCATGCAGAAGATACCTCAGATTCAAGGCTGGCTTAATGCATTACCAATTCTCTGCACTGCCCTTTGGCTTATCTACTGCGCCCAGGGTCTTTAGAAACTGCTTGGCACCAGTAATTGCATTTTGCAGACAAAGTATACAGATATATCCTTACTTGGATGAATGTCTCATTCAAGCAGAGAACAAGGACATTCTTCGACACCTGGCATTTGTGAAAAGGTTTCTAACATGCCTAGGGTACACAAAAGAAAATAAATCACAAAAGATTGCATTCCTGGGTGCAAGCTTGAGTACAACTGCCTAGATGGCTTACCTCATGCCAGACAAGCAAAGGCAACTTATTACTTCAGACTGGCAACAAAGACCCAGTTATCTGCAAGACAAATTCTGCAGGCTTTGGGCTTCATGGCATCCAGCATCCTACTTATTCCATATGCAAGTCTGCATATGAGGAAACTTCAATGGTACCTAAAAAGTTTATGGAGTCAACATTCTCAGTCTGGATGCAATGATTCCTCATTCCCTGCCTACAGCAATAGTTTCTATGGTGGGCAAAGGCATGTCAACAAAACATGGGACGGGTCTTCACTCTACCCCCTGCCAGCAAACCTTAACACTCGTCAGATTATGCCTGGGGGGCCTACATGGCAGGAAGATGCATTCAGGGTATATGGACCCCAAACCAAATGCATCTACATATCAACCAGAAAGATGCTAACTTTTCAAAATGCCTTAACAGTCTTCAAGGACTTCATCCAGGACAACTACTGATAGACTGACAGCACCACAGTCATGTGGTATATGAACAAGCAAGGGGGCACACACTTAATACCCCCTTTGCAGATTAGCCATGGCACTGTGGGACACTGCTTTGACCTACCAAATACATCTTCAAGCTCAGTTCCTGCCAGGAAAACAGAACACACTGGCAGACTAAGCAGAAACCTTATGGATCCTCAAGTGGAAACTAAATCCACAAGTCTTCAGCATGAGAGAAATGGGGGAGCCCAGACATAGAACTATTTGTCTCTCCTCAATTATCAATTGAAAAGATTATACACGAGGACTTATCACAGACAAGCATGGAAAGTGGACGCCCTATCCTTCAGTTGGAAAAATCTATCAGTTTACGCCTTTCCTCCTTTGCCTCTTCTCCCCAAGGTGGTCCTAAGTCAGACAAGAAAAACCAAAGATGATACTGATTGCCCCGGACTGGCCCCCAATTCTAAGGAACTTGTCTCAATACCCAGCTTGGACCTTACCTCAGACACCAACTACTGTCCCAGCAAAACAATCGGATCCTGCACTGTCATCTACAGGCAGTGAACCTGGCAGCATGACTGATCATGTAGTTATACAAGCACCTCTCAGTAAAGGTGTGATGGATGTCATTTTGGAAGCCAGAAGGCCTAGTACTAGAAAATCTTTATGCTGACAAATGGAAGAGATTCTGTGCTTGGAATCGAGCACAAGGAACTGATACAGCAGAACCAAGTATTCCTCAGATATTACAATACTTAACTGAGGTGCTTGACAAAGGCCCATCTCTCATTTAAAATCCATGCCTCTGCCATTTCGTCTCAACAATACAGAGCCACCAATCTTTTCTCATCCTTCACTAAAGCAGTATCTTAGAGGAGCCAAACATTTTAAGGTCTCCCAGAAGATCACCATTGCCTGCATGGGACCTCTATGTGTTAGAAAAACTCATCCTGCCTCTGTTTGAACTAACCACTACCGCTGATATAAAGTTCTTATGGAAGACAGCTCTGCTACTAGCAATTACTTCAGCAAGAAGTTTCTGAGCTACAGGCCCTCATGGCTGTAGAGCCTTTTATCATATTTTACCCGGACAGGGTCTCTGAGGACAAATCCTACTTTTATGCCTTAGGTGGTTTCCAGTGTGGCTCTTAACTAAACATTTCATCTGCCAACCTTTTATCCAAATCCGCAGAACAAGGGGGAGAGAATTCTGCATTCCTAGGATGTGCATAGACAGCTAAAATTCTACTTGAGCAGGACTAAAGCTCTAAGAAAAACTGAGCAATTACTAGTGACATGATGCAGGATCAGAAGGAAAGGCTGTTTCAAAGCAGGCAATTTCAAAGTGGATAAGCCACTGCATCAGTTTCTGCTACTTACACCATGGTAAACTTGTGCCCAAGGGCATCCGGTCTCATTCCACCAGAGCTGCAGCTACTTCAGCAGCCTTTCTCAGAGGAGTACCAAGCAGACATTCTAGAGGCTGCTACTGTTCGCACCTTTACAAAGCAAGCAGAGGTAGCATTGTTGCCTCATGACAAGAGGTTCTCCCATTCGATTCTCTGCTGGAGTGCAAGGTGTGCCTTCTGTGTGGAGTCTGCATGTCCTCCCCGTGGTTGGGTGGGTGTTCGAAAGACGTGCGTAAATGAGTGTGCCTTAGTTGAAGGTTGAACGTTGAGCTGGCACCTAACCGGGAAAAGCCGAAAGACAGCATCAACAACATCATTTACACCTCTACTATAAGTCCAGGGCAGGCTTTGCCACTGCAGTTGTGCAGGGCCTTATAGCCGCACTTAATGCGGTTTAGCTCCAGCCTCCCAACCATAGCTTTGAGATTCTACCCAAATGTAATGACTGCAACAGTGAAACACTAAACATAGTAAAGTTGTGTAAACTTACCATAAATCTAGATGTTAGTGTATTCACTGTTGCAGTCCAGGTTACCCTCCTGTCATCCCCCTGTCACTGGAGTTTCTTCCCTTTAGCGGCTCCTGACATCGGGGGCAAGAAATACTAAAGAAAATGGCGTCTGCATGTTTTATACCCCTGATGTCATGAAAGACCGCAGCCAACGCCGAACCCAAGACTTTGGAATTCAGGCCGACTGAGGGCAACCTGCCAGCAGATTACCCAAATGTAATGACTGCAACAGTGAATACACTAACATCTACATTTATGGTAAGTGTACACAACTGTACTTTTTCAGAAACGCTGTTCATATCGGCAAGATAGAATTTCTAAAAATTCGAACATTTCAAACTACCCTTTTGCAGGGGGCCAAGCCCCCTGCACCCCACCCACACCCCTGCAAATTGTTTACATCAACTCCAGTATCACACTACATTGACATCAGATTTTAGTTTTCTTCAGTCTTCTTTCATTCTTGACGGATGGGACTCTGTTACGACCTTTCGGAACCAAGACTCCCGTTGTACAGCTCGCACCAGCCAAAGACTTAGCTAAGGCACTACCCACACTACCCTTCTCTCAATTACCCCAGATCCTTTTTGCAGCTTTGAAATTAAGAGTCAGCCAATACTATTAGCTAAGTGCCATAGTTTAGAGACCCCAACTAATAATCTACAGAAAGAAGAACCTGAGGTCCAGATCCAATCAAATACTGTTGAGCGCTTTCATCTCTCTAATGGAAACTTTCTCAGAATGAAGTTCACATTACCAAACATCCCTTTCATATACAACATATAACAATCACCTGTGCAAATAATGAAATTTCTTAAAGCAACAATGCCATAAAATGTAAAGGCATAATATAAAACCATAACAAACTATATATTCTAAAACACATCTTTTGCCCAAGACCTAACAGGAGTACATAACTTCACATGCACATGTGAACACTCAACAGTTTGACACATTAAAACCTTTATAGAAAAAAATTGTGCTCTCAATCTTAAAACATAAATGATGGACACAGCACTGTTGCATTTGTTTTAATTTTTCATTTCAGTTCTTTTAATTCCAGGAGGCATTCAACGGTCCCCCTCTTTTCTCCTAGATTAATTTGTTTAATAAACTTACTGTGTTCTTCATTGGCATTAATATGGACTGCAAATGCATTTTTCATCCTTCCTATTATCATAATGCTGATAAATCCTACTCCGTAATGCATTTTTTATTTTGCCAACGTAGTAAGGTAATTTTGAGCATAGAGCCAAATACACTACACCTTTGCTGTTACATGACATTTTTCCTTTTATAATATATTTCCCACAGTTAAGGATCAAAATGTCTTTCCCTTCAAGTATGCGCTGGCACTGTAAACGTTATCCACATTTAACCACACCTGCACCTTATCTGGCCCCTGTTATTTCTCTTTTTATATTAGTCTCTTTTGTATACAATGTTCGGGGCTGGTCCTAATAACAGTACTTGGTCTGAGTCAGTGCTGAAGATGTTCCAGTTGTGTTGAATGATGTACTTAATATTACAAAAATACTGGTTAAACTTAAAAATAGCTGATTTCTTAAAGGAGTACTAACCTGTCCTACATCATTTTGAATGCCTCCCCCTGTTCCAAGCAGGGGTATAAAATGTCCACTCAATCTTTTTCTTTTGTAACCTCTTGGAGAATGTTCCCCACATAACTCGCAGGATAGCCCCTATTTTCCAGTATATCTCTCAGGGTGTTCATCTGTGTGAAACTCTTCTTGTTAGGAAATCATCGTAGCCAGTCTAACCCAGTGTACCTTTACCAATGCCTTCTTTGGTGTAGGGTGTGACTGCTATCAAAATGTAAAAGGTTATTTGAGAATGTGGCTTTCCGGAAGATGGAGTTGAGCTGTCGTTTGACAAGGTCATTTTCAATGGTTATATCTAAGTAATGCACAGAAGATTCAGTAATCGAATGTGTAAATGCTAAAAACTAAGTACTGTTGTCCAAATACTCTAAGAAATGGCTAATTTTCCCCTTGTCTTCTACCCAAAAAATTGTCAAGGAATCTGCCATAAAATTACCATTCTTTGGCAAAGGGACTTTTGAATATAAATTCCAATTCCTGGTATGCTAGTACAATTGACAAAAATGGGGGCATATGCCCGCCCCATTGCCACACTTTGAACTTGTTTGAATAACTGATGTTAAAAAGTTATAATGGTGTCCATAACAATTTCCATTAATGATCTTAGTGTAAGAATACAGTTGATTGTTGAATGCTGGCGGAGATGCTGGTAAAACCAGTCTATACCATTTTCATGTGGAATCAAGGAAAATAGATCTTTAATGTCAATTGTCATAAAGACAAGGTTGTCTTTGTTGATTTTTGACAAGAAATCCCATGAATCTGTGTCCAGGGGCAATTTAACAATACACCCTTTAGTTGACCATCTATGTATTTCACAATAGGAAAAGTTTTTTTGCACAAGCAATAACAATGTGTCTCGGTGGAGGGTTTTCTAAATCTTTATGAATCTTGGGAATCCCAAATATTGGTATTTTGGGATTTCTTGGACACAAGATGGCATTCTTCCAGTTTAATTTGCAGTTCCAATATAATGTCAACTTTGTAACAAATGTTTTTCTCAAACTGATTTCCTTGTATGCATCCACAAACAAATGATTAAACATTTTGTATATGTATCATAATTCATACTCTCAAGACCCCCGCCCTTTATCTGGTTTCATGACCCGTATTTCCAATTTTTGATTGAAGTCTTTTAATAATGTCATCTCTGACTTGGGTTGCTGCCCTGTGTTGACCCCTTTTTCAAACAAATTTGTCTTTCTCATTTTCAAAAATAGCCACAGTAGGATGTAAAGTGGGGTTAAATGTACTGGGTTTTGTTAGGCAACATTGGTCATGCATGCTGTAATTCAACCCTTTGAAAAAGAAATCAAAATTCAACTAAGTTTCGGATCTATTATAGTTTGGTCAAGGGACGCTTTCATGTCAGCTACAAAGGTTAAACCTTTTTGAAACAGTTCTGCTACCTGTTCGTTAAATGCAATGTTGCTGTAATTATATACCTTAAGGTCTCCACCTTTGTTTTTCAAAATAACTGCATTGTTCTGGTCATTCACTGGAATCTGTTCCCCTTCCCCTCTAGTTGCCCCTGGAATGTGCAGGGTACTAGTAGTTGTAATTGTGGTAATGTCACTCCCCTCCCTTGGTTCCTCAGTCCCTCTGACCTCCTCGGGGGGGCTTCTCTAAAGGGTTTTGAATATTTTCCGTATTGTCACCATTACTGTTGGCATCCGTCATTAGCTGTAGTCGCATCAATATTAGCACCTGTCCTTTCCTGCCCTCTAGGTGGTAAAGGGTAGGCTCTATTCTCCCCATATTCCTTTTAATCTCTCCTAAGCTTGTGCATTTTTCTTTAATCTCTCATTGCAATATCAATTTTCTCAAACATTTTAAAATCAACTTTTTTAAATTCAAACAGTAAATCCCTTTTAATACTTTCATCTACAGCATTAATTTTGTTCAGTAAACCAGGCATTTTACGTTCATAGTCTGAGACATTTTAAAATTTACGGCTATTTTTGTTGAGTTCTAAAAGCTCCAGCTGTAGTAGTCTTACCAGGCCAGTTGGAAACTTCTTCAGTCTAAGGCTCTTTGGTATTCTTTCAGTCCTTACACAAGATAGTTGTTCTCCAGTTGTTGTTTTCTATATTCCGTGGTTAGTTTCTCAAGGTTAGTCAGTTCATTCAAAGTTCCAGTATTTTCTGCTGGAACCTGTTGAAATTTGTTTTTCCAGGTCTTTTCCCCTTCCAGTCACTGTAGCAAACTGTTTCTGCCGTTGTAAGGGGTTCCCCCGCCTCACTTCATGGATTTAACATCATGAGTGTCTTTGTATGCAAATCTAGCGCTCTTGATTGCCTTGAATTCACCATATGCAAATCTAGCGTTCCTGATTGGCTAGAAGTCACTGACTGTATTCTCTGTACTGGTGTGATACCACAACTGTCTAAACAGCAGAGAATTTCCACAGAGCTGTTGATCCCTGCTCCATTCGGGCCCGGGTCACTCCTCATAGCCTGTGATGTTGAATTATAGGCTTGTTGGGTCATTTTATCCATCCGAACAACCAGATTTGTCACTGTATTGAGGCTTGAATGGATTGAGCCAAAGTAGTAAGAGTAAGTGAATCAGTGTCCTCAGTTACCTCCATCCCAAACAACGAAGGTTAGACACACAAACTAATCCACAGAAAAAGAACCGAGGTCCAGATCCACTCAGAAATGTTTATTTAGCACTTTTGTCTCTCATGGAAGCTTCCTCAGAAGTACACACTACCCAACATCCCTTTCATATAAAACATAATCACCTGTGCAGATGGAATTTCTTAAAGCAACAATGCCATAAAATGTAAAGGCATAATATAAAAGCAAAACAAAATATCTATTCTAAAACCTTGCATAAGAACGAATAAAGGAATACATAACTTCACATGCACATGTGAACACTCGTACAGTTTGACATATTCAAACCTTTATAGAAAAAACTTCTGCTACCTTGGCTGTGAGGGCTTTAAATTGTCAATTTCATATGCTTAAATATCAGCAATACTTATTGTCACTGCTTAAACAGAAAATGTTAAATTCTGAATGTGCAGAAAACAAGGAAATGGAGGATTTATTGCATGCAACTGAACAAGTGGGAAAGCATACTTTGCAATGTGGTTTTAATTCTCTGGAAGCCTCTTGCAGGGCTGCTGTTATGGGTTCTGTTATTAGGGGTGACATGCTTGGTTAAAGGAACAGAATCTGCCTGATCATGTTAAAGCAAAATTATTAGATGCACCATTACAGCATGATACTTTGGTGTTAAAGCAGAAGAGGTTTTGAAGAAAATGGAGGACAAAGCGAAATCTATGCAGACAGTTAAGGATTTCTTACAGGTGCAGCCACCCAGATTTAGCAGGAACTGGCCTACAAAGAATTGTTCCTTTCCAGTGTCAGACAGGCCACAAAGAGGCAGATACAGACGCCCCAGAGGCAGATCCCAGCCCCAAGGCTCAAGGCCTAAACCATGGGGTGTTTCTACCTCCAAAAGCGGAGAAGACAAATCACAGCCGTACAGGAAACAGTCCCAATGACTTCCCTCTGCCAGAAGCAATCACTTATCTTTTGGCAGACCCCTTGGGGGGAAAACTAGCAATTTTTCACAAAATTGGCACATGATCACCCAGGACAAAATGGGTCTTGAACATAGTGTCTCAGGGCTACAGGTTCCACTTTCACACCCTGCTAAGGGCAAAAGGTATGCCGGACCTGCCACTCAATCAATGGGCAGAGGCACAAAAGCAAGTTTCATCCCTCATGGACATGAGGGCCATTCAGCGAGTACCACAAGAGCAGGGACAAGGATTTTACTCTAGACTTTTCTCGGTACCCAGAAAGGACAAAACCTGGAGACCAATACGGGACCTGTCTAGTCTAAACATTTCTGGACGTTCTAAAATTCAAAATGTTGAGACTGCAGCAGCTACTGCCCATGCTGGGCAAGAAGGCTTGGCTTGTAACTTTGGACCTAAAAGAGGCTTACCTGCATGTCCCAATCAGACAATCTTGCAGAAGATACCTCAGATTCATATCTGGCTCAATGCACTACCAATTCTCTGCCCTTTGGCTTATCTACTGCGCCCAGGGTCTTCACAAAATGCCTGGCACCAGTAATTGCATTTTAGACAAAGGGGAATTTAAATTTATCCTTGGACGACTGCCTTATTCAAGCAGAGAGCAAGGGCATTCTACTAAAGCATCTGGCGTTTGTAAATAGATTACTAATTTGCCTAGGGTACACAGTAAACGAAAAGAAATCAAAACTAGTACCCTCTCAAGAGATAATATTCCTGGGTGCAAGCTTAAATACAACTGCCCAGATGGCTTATCTCATGCCAGACAAAGGCAACTGACTTCTTACTTCAAAATGTTGGCAACAAAGACCCAGTTATCTGCAAGAAAAATTCTGCAGGCTTTGGGCTTCATGGCATCCTGCATTCTCCTAATTCCATATGCCAGACTGCATATGAGGAAACTACAATGGTATCTAAAAAGTGTTTGGACTCTATTGCCACAGCCTGGAAACATTAATTACCCTCATTCCCTGCCTGCAACAGGAGTTTCGATGGTGGGCACAGGCCTGTCACCACAACAAGGGACAGCCATTCACTTTACCCACAGCCAGGCAGACATGGCCCACAAGCCAGATGCATCTTCATAGCAATCAAAAAGATGCTAGCTGTTCAGAATACCCTGAAAGCTTTCAAGGATCTACTTCATCCAGGACAACTACTGATAGACTGACAATACTACAGTCATGTGGTACATAAACAAGCAGGGAGGCACAAATTCCTACCCCCTCTGCAGACAAGGCATGACTTTGTGGGACACAGCATTGACTTATCAAGTTCACTTGCAAGCACAATTCCTGCCAGGAAAAGTACTCTGGCAGACGAACTAAGCAGAAACATGGATCCCCACGAGTTGAAACTGGATCCACAAGTCTTCAGCATGATAAGGAAATGGGGATGCCCAGACATAGACCTATTTGCCTCCCCTCAACTGCCAACTACAGAGATTCTGCACAAGGACTTATCACGAGCAAGCATGTGCAAACAAGAAAAGCCAAAAATGATACTGATTGCCCCAGACTGGCCACGCCAGCACTGGTACCCAATCCTAAAGAACTTGTCTCAAGGTCCACCCTGGACATTGCCTCAAATTTCTCACTTTCTGACCCAGCAAAATAGATCCTGCACGGCCAAATCAGGACCTAAAATCTGGCAGCATGGTGGATAATGTAGCCATTGAAAATACTCCTCTCCAAAGCTGTGATGGATGTTATTTTGGAGGCCAGGAGGCCCAGTACCAGAAAATCTTATGCAGAAAAATGGAAGAGATTCTGTGCTTGGAACCAGGAACAAGGAATTGACACATTTGTACCAAATATTCCTCAGATCTTACAATACTTAACTGAGATGCTGGACAAAGGCTTATCCTTTTGATCAATTAAGATTCATGCCTGTGCCATTTCAGCCCATTACAGTACGGAACCACCTATCTTTTCTCATCCTTTAAGGCAGTACCTCAGAGGGGCCAAAAACATAAGACCTCCAACGAGAGCACCAGTACCTGCATGGAACCTCAATTATGTCTGTGAAAAACTCACACTGCCTCCTTTTGAGCCAGCCTCAACAGCTGATTTAAAATTCTTATTCTGGAAAACAGCTCTGCTCCTAGCAATAACCTCTGTAAGATGAGTCTGAGTTACAGGCACTCATGGCTGTGGAACCTTATATCATTTTCCATCCAGACAAGGTTTCTCTGAGGACGAACCCGACATTTATGCTTAAGTTAGTGTCCAGTGTGGCCCTTAACCAAACCATTCACTTGCCTACCTTTTATCCAAACCCACAGAATAAGGGTGAGACTTCTGCATTGTTTGGACATGCACAGCTACGTTTCTACTTGGACAGAACTAAAGCTTTCAGACAGAACTAAAGCTTTCAGAAAGACTGAGCAACTTTTAGTGGCATATGCTGCAGGATCACAAGGAAAGGCCATCTCAAAACAGACTATTTCTAAATGGATAGGTCATTGCATTTGTTTCTGCTACTCACAGCATGGCAAATCAGTGCCTAAGGGCATTAGGCCACATTCAACCAGAGCAGCAGCCACTTCAGCAGCCTTCCTCAGAGGAGTACCAACCAAAGACATCTTAGAGGCTGCAACTTGGAGTTCAGTGCACACTTTTACAAAGCACTACCACTTACCTCTCTACTCTAAATCCAGAGCAGGCTTTGCCACTGCAGTTCTACAGGGCCTCATAGCTTCTCCTAATCCTGTTTAGCCCAGCCACCCATCCTCAGCTTTGGGATTCAACCCAAGAATGACTGCAACAGTGAAACACTAACATAGTACAGTTGTGTACCTACCATAAATGTAGATGTTCAAGTGTATTCATTGTTGCAGTCCAGGTTACCCTCCCACCATCCCACTTTCTTTTGCTGGGCCTTATCTATACTTCTCTATTCTATACAACCTATGTGGTGTATTTGCTTGTAGATGAAGGAAATGTTTACTTTAGTGCATGCATGTTTATTGGCATAATTTATCTAGCCTACCGTTTTGGGGGGCACCTGACATCTGGGGCAAGGAAAACTGAAGAAAATGACGTCTGCTGCATCATTTTTTATCCCTGGCGCACTGACATCAAGGAAGAGGCGACAGCAACAGACTCCAGAGCAAGACTTTGGAATTCAGGCTGACTGCAGGTAGCCTGCCAGCAGGATAACCCAAGAGTGATGACTGCAGCAGTGAAGACACTCTAATAATCTACATTTATGGTAGGTACACAACAGTACTTTTTAGGGATAATGAATGCTACCAGTATCTCAGGATGTTTAACAAAACAAAATTTTGTTCATTAATTACCCCTTGCATAAGGGAATAATCCAAAAATTCCATCTTTCTATAGGCAATATTAACTTTGTTCAGGGAAACAGATTCATGTGTCAGTGTCCTACAAAAAGTGTTGCCTGTAGAATGGATGTAATCAATCTTGTGCATTATGACAGTCTCCCCACCTTTGTCTGGCTTAATTTCTCTGTTACTATTCCTTATTTCATGTAATACGGAAACCTCTGAGGTTATGAAAATGGAAAAGGAGTGTTCTGATTCACTAATTGGCAGGATATTTAAAAGAATGTATTTAAGCTTCTATCGAATGATTATTTATTCTGAAGTGCTTGAATTTCAAGCATGAAAGCACTTAATAAATTTTAAATTTAGATGTATTGCCAATGTTTGTCTTTTGAGCCAGCTGGTGGAATTAATAGTTTGGCGCCTCCAGTTTTCTGCCTTTTTTTTGTTCTTGTTTTACAACCATTGAGTAGGATAACATGGGGTGGATTACTAGTTATAGCCACTATAATTGACTGGGCTACTTTTCATGTACATAGTTTACGGTATTGAGTTTTCACTTCTGTGGCTGAACTTCACGAAATGGATGTGGCCAATCAAGAAAAAGGTCTATCCCAATCCCAGATAGGTACAACGCAGCATGCAGGAGAGTATTTAAACCTACAACAAATGAAACTTTTCTCAGCAGGTTTCACAAATGCAAAACTTCTTTATTAGACTGCAGTTCCCAAGAGCCCTCAGGGGTGGTTTCACAAATGCAAAACTCCTTGGATAGACTACAATTCCCAAGAGCCCCTTGAGGTGGTTCTCAACAGCTGTGTAGTGGAACACTGGAAATGACGCAAGGAGGAAAAAGTTTCTAAAGAACTGGAACGAACACAAACCTCAGCAATTAAGATGTCCTTCAAGGATGCATCTGCAGTCATAACAAATGGGTTGTCCTGTCGTCAGGCAGCCCTTCGGTTGGCCGGATTCCAAAGTCTGGGTCCGGCTTCGGCTGATGTCGCACTTCACCCGACGTCATCGCTGCTGGTCTTCGGGTATCAAGGCATCAGCTGACGCCATTTTCCTCGGTCTTTCTTGCCGCGCGGCGCCCGAAGCAGAAGCTGTTCGCAAGTGCCGGTCGGTCAGATCCAGAGATTACTACTACCGAATACTACTTTGAAGACTTCTAAAAAGCTAAGTACCCCGTTGGGGACTCTTTCTTGCCTCAGCCGATGTCAGAAAAAGTCAATAACTGTTTAACTTGTGGGAAACAAATACCTCATAAAGATTTCCACTCTTACTGCCTGCCTTGCTTAGGCCCAGACCACGACGTAGCAGCCTGTTCGGCCTGTGCTTCCTTCAACTGACGAACGCTTAGGCGTCGGTCGGAGTTTGCTGAACAGTTTTTCGGCTCAGATTTTGCATACATTATGCCGTCGGATCCTCAGACTACCCAAATTGTTAAAAAACGCAAAGAAAAAGACCGACACTCGCGGTCCGCGGTTTCGGCTGAAACCACGGTTAAGCAGGCCGCGAGTGTCTCTGTTTCGGCCGAAACCGAGAAAACCAGTCAATCTTCAGCCGAATCCATGACTACTACTGAGGCTCCTGCTACCTTAGTTGAATCGGCCTCAGAAGTTTTGCCTACTACTGTGGTTCCTAGTGATTTATCAGACACCATTCCTTTGGATGTCTCTACCCCAGCACATGGTGCTGCTAGGCCTCCTGCAGCCATGTCTATTAAGGCCTTCGCCAGGGCTAAAGCAGCCAAAACTGTTAGATCAGTGCCTGTTAAGCCCCCCTCACACAGGCCCACTTCTAGTTCACAAATGCTTACTCTGGCAGAGGATTTAATATCCTTAATTAGGGGATCCCAATCTCACCCAGACAGGGCCTCTCAGCCACCAGAAAAGAGACCTAGAGCAGAGCCCCCCGAGCCAGTGTCCTCTGATGATTCTTCGGATGACTCAGACATTACAGATCAGCCAGAGGCTCCTTTTCTACTTATGAAGATTCCGATGCTGAGGAATCCATTCCATCTGCCTCTCCACCAGAGGAATTTTCCTTTGGGGAAACCTTACATGCCATGAGAGAACAATTCCAATGGCAGGGACAAGATTTCTCAGATTCCAGAAAAGGGCTTAGGACATTTCTGCACTTACCACAACATAGGCCCTTAGCTATACCTCCAGTACTGCCTGTTGTGGATGATGCATTTAATGATGTTTGCACTGCTCCTGGTACTTTACCTCCAGCCCCTGCCAAACCAGATAGATTTTACAGGGTGCCAGACACTCATCACCACCTATACAAGGCCCCACTTGCAGATCCTGAGACTATATCCCAGGGGCCTAAGGCAGTAGCCTCGACCTCAGCAAAACCCTATTCCTTCTGAAAGGGAATCCAGGTCCTTAGAGAGATGGGGGAAAAAAGTTTACACCTCTGCTACTCTTTCAGCTAGAGCTTTAAACTGTCAGTTTCATATGATCCAATACCAAGAGTTTATGCTTGATCAGTTAACTAAGAAGCTGTCCACTGATGACTCCTTAGACAAGAAATATGTTTTAGAAATGGTGAATAACATTCAGCAGGTTAGTAACCATTCTTTAAAATGTGGCTATGATGCACTGGAGGCTTCATTTAGATCAGCCATGACTGGCACAGTGATAAGAAGGCATGCATGGTTGAAAGAACAGGTCTTGCGGATCATGTTAAAGCAAAGCTGTTAGATGCTCCTATGGATAAGGCCAGTCTATTTGGTACATCTGCTCAGCAAGTAATGAAGAAAATGGAAGAGAAGGCAAAATCTGTACAAACAGTTAAGGATTTCTTACAGGTTCAGCCCCCAAGGTTTAGCAGGAACTGGCCTGCCAAAAATTGGTCCTTTCCAGACTCCTCAAAATCTCAGAGGCAGGAATAGACGCTCTAGAGGCAGAAATCAATCCAGAGGAGGTGCCTACAGAGGACGACAGTGGCAAGGCAATAACCGAGGCACAGACACAACCACTGCCACTGCAACAGGACAATCACAGTGACTTGGCTCTGACACCTGCTACCAGGGAGCAAATAACAGCACCTTTAGGCGGAAAGTTAGCCTTATTTTCGAAAAATTGGCACTATATCACAAAAGACAAGTGGATTTTGCAAACCATAGACCAAGGCTACAGGTTCCACTTCCACACCTTACCAGTAAAAAGAGGAATGCCAAACCTTCCTCCAAATCAAAAAACAGAAGCTCTAAAGCAGATAGCGCAATTAACAAAGATAAGAGCTGTGGAAAGAGTACCAATAACAGAACAGGGCAAAGGATTCTACTCCAGACTCTTCCTAGTACCAAGAAAAGAGAAAAGTTGGAGACCTATTCTCGACCTGTCCGTCTTAAAACACATACATCATTGTCCCAAAATTCAAAATGCTGACCCTACAGCAACTTCTTCCCATGCTGGGCAAGGAGTGTTGGCTGGTAACTCTAGATCTCAAGGAGGCATACCTGCACGTCCCCATACGACCAAATTGCAGAAGATATCTCAGATTTCTTGCAGGATCAGAGCATTATCAATGCTCAGCATTGCCCTTTGGCTTATCTACTGCGCCCAGAGTATTCACAAAATGCCTGGCATCAGTAATCGCTCACTGCAGGCTACAGGGAATCCAAATTTATCCATACCTGGACGACTGCCTGTTACAAGCGGACACCAAAAGCAAGCTGACAACAGATTTACAAAGAGTCATTTGCTTACTACAAGCCCTGGGATACACAGTCAATTTACAAAAGTCAAGACTGACACCATCCCAAACAAGAACATTCTTGGGTGCGGAATTGGACACAGCAAAACAAATGGCATTCCTAACTGCAGAAAAACAAAAACTCCTCCCTCTTTACTTCTTGGCATTAACGAAGCAGAACAAACTAACAGCAAGAAAAGTACTGCAGGCCTTGGGCTTCATGGCATCATGCATAATCTTGGTCCCACATGCCAGACTGCATATGAGAAAGCTACAGTGGTACCTAAAGAATTTATGGTCTCAACACAGGCACAGCTTAGAAACAGAATTCCCACTAATCCCATGCCTGGAGTTCCTATGGTGGGCTCAAGCATGCCAGTCAAACCCAGGCTTGCCCTTCCACAACTTTCAAGCAAGCCAAACCATCACAACGGACGCCTCAGACCTAGGCTGGGGAGCGCACATGTTGGACAAATGCATACAAGGATTGTGGACTCCAGACCAGCTGCACCTGCACATAAACCAAAAAGAAATGCTGGCAGTAAAACTAGCAATCCAGAAATTCAGACCATTCCTCAAAGAAGGCCATTTAATGATAAGGACAGACAACACCACAGTCATGTGGTACATCAACAAACAGGGAGGCCCTCATTCATACCCCCTATGCAGAATGACTCTGGACCTTTGGAATATTTAGGCATATTTAGGAATATAGGCAATATTTGTGCCGGGAAAAGAAAACACCCTAGCAGACATGTTAAGCAGAACCACCTCGGATGCTCACGAATGGATGCTACACCCGGACATCTTCAAGGCCATCACAAAGAAATGGGGAATGCCACAAATAGACCTATTCGCATCCCCACTCAATCACCAGCTCAAAAAATTCTGCACAAGGACATACCACCCACTTGCATGGAAGGTGGACTCTATCCTTCAGTTGGAAAGGCCTGACAGCATATGCATTTCCACCTCTTCCTTTGATGCACAAGGTAATACTGAAAATCAGAGGAACGCCCAAGGATAATCCTGATGGCTCCGAATTGGCCAAGACAACACTGGTATCCATTGCTGAGGAGCATGTCTCAGGGGAGAATGTGGTCAATACCCCTGATGCCTTTGATGTTAACTCAGAACTACAACATCATGCACCCAAACCTAAAAACCTTGCAACTGACTGCCTGGAACATCACATAGCAGCAACTAACCCAGACCTATCCCAAAGGGTTAAAGACATTATCCTTGAAGCCCGCAGACCTTCAACAAGAAGGAACTATGCAGGAAAATGGAAAAGATTTGTCATTTGGAGTACTGAAAGAGGAAAATATGTCAAACATAGATATTGCTAACATCCTGGAGTACTTGGCAGAGCTTCTACATACAGGCCTGTCCTATTCCTCCAAGATACATGCATCAGCTATTTCAGCAGAATACAGCTTCGATCCACCTGTCTTTTCGCATCCTCTACTGAGGCAGTTCCTCAGAGGGATCAAGAATGTAAAACCTCCTAGGAAACCACCATTACCAGCATGGGACTTGAACTTTGTGCTAGAAAAATTGACACTCCCTCCATTTGAACCAGCAGCAACAGCAGATCTTCAACACCTATCATGGAAAACTGCTTTCCTACTGGCAATTACTTCAGCAAGGAGGGTTTCGGAACTACAGGCCTTAATGGCAGTACAACCCTTCCTAATCTTCCATCAAGATAGGGTGTCCATGAGAACTAATCCTACATTTATGCCTAAGGTGGTATCCAGAGTGTCTTTAAACCAGGCAATCCACCTACCTACCTTCTTTCCCAATCCACAGAACAGGGGGGAAAGACTGCTGCATACCTTGGATGTACATAGACAGTTACGCTACTACCTGGACAGAACCAAAGGTGACAGAAAAACTGACCAGCTTTTAGTAGCCTATGCAACAGGAAGGGAAGGAAAAGCAATTTCCAAACAGACAATCTCCAAATGGATAGGAAATTGCATAAGATTCTGTTACTCCTACCACGGAAAACCAATTCACAGAACATAAGACCTCATTCTACAAGGGCTACAGCCACTACCACAGCTTTCTTATGAGGAGTGGCAACCAAGGACATTATTGAGGCGGCTACTTGGACCTCCGTGCATACATTTGCCAAGCATTATAATTTACCTCTATACTCTAGATCCCGAGCAGGGTTTGCCACTGCTGTACTGCAAGAGATCCTAACTATACCATAATTCTTCTTCCTCCTCCCCTAGTTTGGCTATGGTATTCTACCCATTTGTTATGACTGCAGATGCATCCTTGAAGGACATAGTACAGTTTTGTACCTACCATAAATGTAGATGTCCGAACAGGATAGCATCTGCAGTCAGGATTACCCACCCTCCTTCCCCTCTGTGGTACTCCTAGGGTATTTACCCTCCTAATAGCTAGCTGGGGGAGAGTCTCTTATGGTGTATTTGTTTGTATATATGTACATACATTGTTATTTTTTGTGTTTGCCTTCTACTTTTTTGGAAACACTGGCATTTATCCAAAATTTAGCTTACCAAGAGGGCAACTGGCATCTGGGGCAAGAAAGACTGAGGAAAATGGCGTCGGCTGATGCCTTTATACCCGAAGACCAGCAGAGATGACGTCGGGTGAAGTGCGACATCAGCCGAAGCCGGACCCAGACTTTGGAATCCGGCCGACCGAAGGGCTGCCTGACGACAGGACAACCCATTTGTTATGACTGCAGATGCTATCCTGTTCGGACATCTACATTTATGGTAGGTACAAAACTGTACTTTATAGCAAATGCTCGATTGCAGTTGTTGCCAAGGGTTGCACAACCAATTATGTTTAGGGGGCAATTTTTCACATAGGGCCATGTGGATTTGGATAATTTTTCCTTAAAACCATCACTTAAACTACATTTTGTTTACTTATTTTACATTTATTTGATCTGAAACATTTAAGTGTGACAAACATGCAAAAAAAAAATTAAGTCAGGAAGGGAGCAAATACTATTTCATTGCACTGTAGATAATTTTTTAGGAACCAAACTGGACAAATTCAACTGAAACATCAAAGCGCATTAGTGTGTGCAGAAAACAAGGGCTTGGTAACAAAACCAAGTCATTTTTTTATATTGGTTTGGTAACACCAAGATCTTGAGACTTGGCAACTTTGGACTTTGTTGACATCAGATGTTGAAGTCTGAATATTGAATGTGCCTACAACAAAGTCCTATTTGTGTTTGACTGCAGCAGGAATGCTATTACCATCTAGTTATGGTGATTACTCTGGTATAATTTTGTGCATATTTAGTGTTTTGCATTTGATGTGTAAGCAGGTGTGGAGACTGGGTTATTGAATGTGCTGTTTCACTGGGTTTGTAAAACTCCTTGTGAAATAACTTGTGCTCTGTATTTCAGGCTTTCTCTAGTCTTGCTGAAGCTGCATACGAATCTGCTGAAGTTGCTGATGAGCAAGAAGAACCTGCCACTTACTGCTTGTCTTCATCATTTGAAATTATTGTTCAAAAACTGTTGGAGACTACTGACAGGTAAACGCTGTCTAGGCTAGTGTGATTGCAGCAGGAAAGTCAGAAGTGGATGCAATCAGTTTAACCAATTGCATAAGTGATTTTGCTTCAAGGTGTTAACTGGAGATTGGTAGGACTTGCTACAGGTGTCATTAGAGGTAGAAATGTACCGAGTGCATCTTGCAATTTGTGAATTCTTCCAGGTAGTAGTTTGTGGTTAAATGTCATCGGTTAAATTACCTGCAGGCTGCGAGTTCATTTTGAAAGCAGTATTGTGCACTAAAACTGTTATATCCTGAATTCTAAAGGGCCCTGGCCATTTGCCCATTCTTTTCAAAGGGGCAAGACTTTCCATTTCTGTTCTGTCCAGAACATGACGTGGGCAGTTGAGGGTTGGCATAATGGCTAAGGTGGTTACCTTGCAGACCCCAAGGTACTGGGTTTGATTCTCACCTTTGGGAAGCATGGCTAGGCTTAAAGGCCCTATGGGATCATTAGCCTAGTAATTTTCTATGAATCCAAGTGTTCCCAGTGTGCTTAAAGTCACCATTAGGCTTAAGGCACAGTTGCTTCAGAAATGTGTATTGAACAGCATAGAGAGTTGACCTCTTGGTGTCCGATCACTCATTTGAGAACATGTGCAAATTGTCAGCTGCTAAAGAGGCGGACTGATATAATTTGTTTCCAATGACCCTCTCAGACTTGAGAATTGAAGGTGAGAGGTGCTCTGTTGCCCCTCACATTGAATGTGCTGCTCACAAGGCGTCTTCAGAGGTATCCATGTTTGTGTCCTCGGCATCCTTTTGGGCTGAGTAGACTTACAGCCAGGCTTTGTATGGGTTCAGATCCATTACGTAGGCAGTGACTTCTGATATCCTGGATTCTGTTAACTGGGGTGAGGGTCTCTACATTTGTGTGCAAGGCAATGCCCGGGGACTGGGTTTAGTGTGCTTGGCCTGCTTCTCAGATTACCAGAATAAATTTAGGCACAAGCTGCCAGAGACCGTACCCAGTAGTTCTCTTTGGACTTGGCTGTATTGGCCTCCAATCCCCATTATCCACGCCTGGCTGCAAGACTTGTTTAGGCTGGCAGAGGACCTGAAGTATATGCATCTCTGACGAAAAGCTATCCTGTGCCAATAATTTTTCAGCAAAAAGGGGAGGAGGCCCTTCCATGCAGAAGCCTTCAGATTTCTGACTCTCAGGTACAGTAGATGCTATCCAGACTCTCAATGAAAGTGCAGAAAGATGAGAAAAATTCACAAAGTAAGGTGAACCATGTCCAAGCTGTCTAGTCTCAACACTACTACAATTAAGTGTAGGATGGATTTTTCATGTGGAGGAAAGGAGTCTACACACAGACCTCTGCCAATCAGGCTGAATCTTTAACTGTTCTGTTCATCTTTTGCAGTATTTGCAAGTAGGACTTACCTGCATAGGCAACTCTATATCTGCCAGTATACCCAAGTCTTACTACCGTGAGGTGTGTGGTATGTCTCTAGGCTATCGGACGTAGGCTTAAGTGGCGCATGCGCATGCATTATCCTCAACTTGATGCCAGATGGATCACCAGTCCTGGATGTCGCTTTGCTGCCAAAATCATTTTCAATAAAGGTAAGTGCCCCATTGATGAACCTTTTTGTCTCTTACTGCTGTTTTTCTTGGTTGAGAGTCATCCAGGAAGGGAAAGTGAATGTGGAAGGCAGATTGCACACAAGGACAGCCACTCCGTGTCTCTCTGGCCCCACATGACCATAAAAACTGTTCGCTGTGTCAATCGTTAATGCCTTAAAACCCTTTGTAGCCGACTTTCGTCCCTTGCTTAGAGAACCAGTGTCTGAAATTTAGCTAAAAGCATGATGTAGGGTTCCACGAACCTGACTACTGAGCCTACTAAGCAGAAGGCCAAAAGACCTAGGCCTGCAGCAGAATTTATACCTGTCCCTGTGACATCTCTCAAGGTGCATGATAGCCTGGAGATGCGCTTTGTTTTGGATCTGGATCCACAGGCTGAGCCAGCTGTCAGGCTGCCTTAGAACCAGACACCAGCACATCCAGAGAGGTTTCAGACATGGGGTCCCAATGTCCAGGGGGGGGGGGGGGGGGGGCATGGCTCATTGTGTTGGAATGCCAGAGGGGAATCTCAGATTGCAGTGAGGTAAGATGTTTAATCTTATTTGCTAGTTGTAGGCCTACACCTGATGGTCCTTCACATTGGATGGACAGAACCAAGCATTCCTCACCTCCACTAGACCTTGACTGGCAAGACTTTACCCAGGGCTTGTTCAACACCTTCATTGCCTTGAGGCCTACCTCCGGTTCCCCTCCTCTCTCCTGGCTTACCTCCCCCCAAAAAGGGGTCTGAGCACAAGCTACTTCAGAGGAGTCTTTAACAAGGAGTCTTTAGCTTGCTCCTCTCAAACCCCCCCCCCCCCGCGTAAGATGTTTCCCCAGAGGAAGACTCCAATTGGACAGACTCCCCTTTGGAAATATTTTTGCAAAACCATCTCCGAAATGAGACCACTTTAAATGGGGCAGCTCTCATATGTCAGAGGTACAAGAGATACTTTCACCTCTTCATGGTGGAGACCCTTTCTTTCAGCTATACCTCTCATCCCTGCCTTTCTAGATGGCCTTGCCTCCACGTCCCTACATCCTCTACCCCTAAGAAGCCAGATATAAAGTGCCTCAGGACTGTAAAGGCCCCTGTGGCAGAGCCATCTCATCTCTGTAGCCTCCAATAAGGCCTCGAGATCCCTTCCTTCCACTTCTCCTCCCCTCAGGCAAGGATAATAGGCAGCTCAAGAGGCTGGGGAAGAAAGTTTACACCTCATCAACTTTAGCCTTTAAGGCTTTGAATTATCTGACCCACATAACCAAGTACTGCATGGAACTTGTGGCTCAATTGTCCAAGATAGTATCTGACATGCCAGACTCAGAATAAAGCCTTGGCATCTCTCCTTATTGCTGCATCCTGTCAGGTGGCCCGACACTAGCAAATTCAGCTACGATGCAGTTGCCTACCTCCAGAGCTGCAGCTTCATCCTCTGCATCAAGGTCTGCCTGCTTGAGGCTTCAGTCCCTCTGAGGACATCAAGGCAAAGCTCATGTATGCTCCCCTTGACAACTCAACCTTATTTTGTAAGTCATCTGAGCTTTTCAAGTCCCTGCAGGAAAACCGCAAGGAGTTAAGACCTCAAACATATTCTAGATGTTCATTGTGTTACACTGCTGCAGTCATTACACTTGGGTTATCCTACCGTCAGGCGGTTCCCCAGTCGGCCTGAGTTCCGAAGTCT
Source organism: Protopterus annectens (assembly GCF_019279795.1). Taxonomy (NCBI): domain Eukaryota; kingdom Metazoa; phylum Chordata; order Ceratodontiformes; family Protopteridae; genus Protopterus; species Protopterus annectens. The sequence goes on from NC_056747.1 coordinate 1,257,319,463, forward strand.
TGGTCCGCTGTCAGTTGCTATCGCCTCCTCCCTGACGTCAGTGCGACAGGGGTATTTAAGATGCAGCCGGCACCATTTTCTTTAGTCTTTCTTGCCGTGCGGTGCCTGAAGCAAAAGCAGTTTGCAAGTGCCGGTCGGCCGACTCCTGAGATTTTCATTCCGAATCCAGAACCGAAGTCTTCTACAAAGCTAAGTACCCTGTTAGGGAAACTTTCTTGCCTCAGACCGATGTCAGTAAAAGTTAATAACTGTATTTCTTGTGGGAAGCAAATACCTCATAAGGATTTCCATTCTTATTGTATCCCATGCCAAGGCCCAGACCACAACGTCACTGGTTGTTGGTTTTGTGCTAGGTTTAACAAGCGCCCTATTAAACGCTGGTTTGATTTTGCCCGAAATTACTTTGGCAGAAAATTTAATTACATCATGCATTCGGAACTTCTGACTACCAGAATTCATAAAAAGCTCAAAGACAAGGACTGGCATCCGTGGCCCAAAACTGACTAAGCCTCTTCTAGGCCAGTCGCCAGTTCTCCAGTTTTCAGCGAGGCACCTTCGCAGCCCCTGACTGCTTCTGCAGAACCACAGGCCACCTCAGACTCCGTGGAGATGGCTGGGCCTTCGGACACGCAAGCTTTTCAGACTACCGAAACTGACCCTACAGAGGGATCCAAAGTAGCTGAACAACCCGCAGAGGATGTCTTCAGACCTACTCAGTTAAGCATTACACCCCCTGCTAAGTCTAAGTCTCCTTTAAAGACAAAGAAACAAATACAGCATTCTCCTGGACAGGCCTCCATGCCTAAGAAACAAATGCTCAATGGCCGAAGACCTAATCACTCTGATCAGGGGGTCCCATCCCCCTCCTGAAAAAAGGCCTAGACAGGATGCAGACTGACTCATCCGACCAGGTGTCCATTTCCTCAGATTCATCCTCAGACCTAGGGTATTCATTCCCCCCTTATGAGGATTCTGATGCTGAGGAATTAATTCCATCAGCCTCTCCACCTGAGGATACTCCTTTGGGGAAACCTTACATACCATGAGGGAGCATTTCCACTGGGAAGGCCAGGATTACTCAGAATTCAAGAAAAGGCTCAGAGACTTCCTTTTATTACCTCAACACAGACCCCTTGCTATTCCGCCAGTGTTAGATATTGTGGATGATGTGTATACTGAATCCAGCTTAAATCCTGATTCCTTACCTCCAGCTCCAGTTAAACCTGACCAATACTACAGAGTCCCTGACTCTCACAAATTTCTGTATAAAAGCCCTGTTGCTGACCCTGAAACTATTTCTCAGGGACCCAAAGGGGTTAAGGCCTCATCAGCAAAGAATCCAGTTCCCTCTGACAGAGATTCCAGAGCATTAGATGGGGAAAGAAAGTTTATACGTCTGCAACTTTAGCAATGAGAGCTTTAAATTGCCAGTTTCACATGCTAAAATACCAGCAATTTTTATTGTCTCAGTTGAAACAAAAAATGCTTCTAGATTCAGATCCTCCTAATGTTAAAGAAATGCAGGATTTATTGCATGCTGCTGAACAAGTGGGAAAACATGCTTTGCAATGTGGTTTTGATGCTTTAGAGGCCTCCTATAGAGCAGCAGTTACAGGCTGTCAGAAGGCATGCTTGGTTAAATGAACATACGTTACCAGATCATGTTAAAGCAAAATTATTGGATGCAACTTTACAGCAGGATGTGTTATTTGGAGTTGAGGCAGAAGAGGTATTAAAGAAAATGGAGGATAAGGCAAAATCTATGCAAACAGTGAAGGATTTCTTACAGGTACAGCCTCCTCGATTTAGCAGAAATTGGCCAACAAAGAATTGGTCCTTACCAGTTAGACCTCAAAGGGGCAGATACAGACGTCCAAGAGGTAGAGGTCAACCACAAGGTTCTTACAGACCTCGACAATGGGGAGCATTAGGCCAGAAAGAAGGGGAAGACGGGCCCCAACCATATAAAAAGCAGCCCCAATGACTTCCCACTACAGCTGCCAAACAGCTCTCACTTGGCAGCCCCCTTGGGGGGAAAACTGGCACTTTTCTATCACAATTGGCATATGATCACCAAAGACAAATGGGTTATCAATATATCTCAAGGTTACAAGTTCAATTTTCACACTCTGCCAAGGTTAAAAGGAATGCCAAATCAGCCACCAAATCAATGGGCAGAGACTCAAACAAATTACAGCACTCATGGACATGAGAGCTATTCAAAAGGTACCATTACAGGGACAAGGATTTTACTCGAGACTTTTTCTGGTTCCCAGGAAAGACAAAGCTTGGAGGCCCATTCTGGATCTTTCTTCTCTGAACACTTACCTTGATGTTCCGAAATTCAAAATGTTGACATTACAGCAGCTTCTTCCCATGCTGGACAAGCAAGCTTGGCTCGTCACCTTGGACCTCAAGGAGGCATACCTGCATGTCCCTATCAGACAAAACTGCAGAAGATACCTCAGGTTCATAGCTGGTTCAATGCACTATCAATTCTCTGCACTGCTCTTTGCCTTATCTACTGTGCCCAGGGTCTTCACAAAGTGCCTGGCACCAGTAATTGCATTTTGCAGACAAAGGAATACAAATTTACCCATGCCTGGACGACTGCCTGATTCAAGCAGAGAGCAAGGACATTTGTTTAAACCATCTGGCATTTGTAAAAAAGTTAAGTTGCCTGGGGTACACTGTAAACGAAAAGAAATCAAAACTTGTGCCCTCACAAGAGATAATATTATTGGGTGCCAGCTTGAACACAACGGCCCATATGGCTTATCTCACGCCAGACAAGCAAGGACAACTGACTCAGTACTTTCAATTGATGGCAACAAAGACCCAACTCCCTGCAAGAAAAATTCTGCAATCCCTGGGCTACATGGCATCTTGCATACTAATTCCATATGCCAGACTGCATATGAGGAAACTGCAATGGTACCTAAAGAGTGTATGGTCTCAACACTGTCAAACTTTGGAAACAGTTGTACCACTAATTCCTTGCCTTCAACAGGAGTTTCAAAGGTGGGCTCAAGCTTGTCACCTCAAGGGTCAGCCTTTTATTCAACCCACAGCCAGGCAAACACTGACAACAGATGCATCGGATTATGCCTGGGGAGCACACATGGCAGGAAAATGTATTCCGGGCAAGTGGCCTGCAGAACAGACATCTTCACATCAATCAAAAAGAGATGCTAGCTGTACAAAATGCCCTTATAGCTTTCAAGGACCTGCTGCATCCAGGGCAACTACTACTAAAGACAGACAACACCACAGTTATGTGGTACATAAACAAGCAAGGGGGCACTCACTCCTACCCCCTCTGCAGATCAGCCATGACCTTGTGGAACACAGCTATAAACTATCAAATTCATCTGCAAGCACAATTCCTGCCAGGAGAGAAAAACACACTGGCAGACGACTTAAGCAGCAACATAATGGATCCCCACGAATGGGAATTGAATCCACAAATATTCAGAATGATAACACAGAAATGGTGGAGTCCAGACATAGATCTGTGTGCATCCCCAATGAACTACCAGCTAAATTAATTCTGCACAAGGAGTTACCATCCACAAGCATGGAAAGTGGATGCCCTCTCATTCGGCTGGAAAAATCTACAAGTATACGCTTTCCCACCACTACCTCTCCTTCCAAAGGTACTCATAAAAGCCAGGTAAGAAGAGCCGCAGATGATCCTGATTGCACCAGACTGGCCACGCCAGCACTGGTACCTAATCTTAAAAAACTTAGCACAAGGACCACCCTGGATTTTGTCTAAATCCCACATCTGCCGTCTCAACACAACAATCAGATACTCCACAGCCAGCTAAAGACCTTAAACCTAGCTGCATGGAAGATTCCTTAGTCAAGCAAGCAATGACCCTCTCCAAAGCTGTTATGGATGTCATACTGGAGGCCAGAAGGCCTAGTACCAGAAAAGCCTACTTGGATAAATGGAAGAGATTCTGTGCCTGGAACCAGACTCATGGCCTTGATCCTCTTGTCCCAAACATTCTTCAGATATACTACAATATTTGACTGAAATGCTGCACAAAGGTCTCTCCTTTTCATCCATCAAGATCCACGCCTCGGCCATCTCTGCTCATTGCAACACGGATCCACCAATTTTCTCTAATCCTTTGCTAAAACAGTACCTCAGAGGGGCTAAAAACACAAGACCACCCCGTAGAGCACCTACTCCAACTTGGTACATCAACTTTGTTCTGGAAAATAACTTTACCTCCTTTTGAGCCAGCTAACACAGCAGAATTAAAATATATATCTTGGAAAACTGCTCTGCTCCTGGCAATAACATCAGCACAAAGTGTTTCAGAATTGCAGGCACTAATGGCAGTGGAACCTTTCCTCATTTTCCACCAGGACAGGGTGTCTTTAAGAACTAACCCTACATTTATGCCAAAGGTGGTATCAAGTGTGTTTCTAAACCAAAATATTCACTTGCCAACATTTTATCCAAAACCACAGAATAAAGGGAGACTACTGCATTTCTTGGACATTCACAGACAGTTACGCTTCTACTTGGAAAAAAACAAAGCTGTCAGAAAATCTGAGCAATTATTGGTAGCATATGCTGCAGGAGCACAGGGAAAAGCCATTTCAAAACTATTTAAAATGGATAGGGCATTGTATACGTTTCTGCTATACACACCATGGAAAACCTGTACCTAGCAGCATTAGAGCTCACTCCACCAGAGTAACAGCCACTTCAACTGCCTTACCTCAGAGGAGTACCTACCAAGGATATTTTGGAAGCAGCAACATGCAGTTTTGTGCATACCTTCACCAAACACTACCATCTGCCTCTATATTCTAAATCCAGAGCTGGTTTTGCCTCTGCAGTGCTGCAGGGCCTTATAGCCGCCCCTAATGCCTTATAGAACCAGCCACCCTACCTCAGCTTTGGGGTTCTACCCAAGTGTAATGACTGCAGCAGTGTAACACGAACATAGTACAGATGTTCATCTCACATTGCTGCGGTCCTTACATATGGGTAGTCCGCTGTCCTCGGTCGGCCCGAATACCAAACTATTAGGCTGACGTCGGTCATGGTGCTCAGATCTGACATCAGAGCGTCAGGGTATAAAAGCACATGACCGACGTCATATCCTCAGTCTTTTTTGCCGCATGGTCCGATGCAGAAGCAGCGTTGCAAGTGCCGTTCAGCGTTCTGAAATTTTCGTATTCTGAGTTTCAGACCGAAACCAAGTTGGGCTAAGTACCCCGTTGGGGAATATTTTTGTGTTTCCTTGCCTCGGTTAATTCCGGATGTCAGAAAAAGTGAATAATTGTATTTCTTGTGGGAAACAAATACCGCATAGGGATTATCACTCTTTGCATTCCTTGTTTGGGACCGGACCACGACGTAGTCGGGTGTCTGTTTTGTGCTAGGTTTAATAAGCGCACTATAAAAAGAAGGTTAGATTGTGCTAGGTTAGTCTTTGGTAAACGGTGTAATTATAATATGCCGTCGGATCCTCCGACGCCCGCTTCCACGAAGAAGCGCAAAGACAAATCCTTGAAACCTAGACAGGTTGATTCGTCCGTTTCGGACGCTGGTCCTGCAGAAACTACAGTGGAGCAGGTGGATCCGGCTGAAGTTTCTGTTGAGTCTCAGGGGGAAACTTTGATTTTGCAGGATGTGGCCTCACAGGAGTCAGGTCGAGCTGAAGGGGCCTCTCAGGTTACTGTTCTCCTTTCTATGCCTAAGGTGGTTAGGCCTTCTGCTACTATTTCTAAGGCTTCTTCTAAGGGCAGGTCTGTTTTGCCTTCCTCTGGTGTCCCTCCAGGTACTTTAGGGTCTGTGCCTAAAAAGCACATGCTTAAAATGGCAGAAGATTTGATTACTTTAATTAGGGGTTCTATGCCCCCTCCTGATAAGAGGCCCAGGGTGGAGCCAGAGTTGGAAAGTTTGGATCAGGCCTCAGATGACTCAGACTCTTCTGCTGAAGATATTCAAGATTTTCCCCCTTATTCGGATTCTGATGCAGAGGATTCCACTCCTTCTGCTTCTTCTCCAGAGGATTTTTCATTTTCAGAAACTCTGCATTCCATGAGGGAGCATTTTTTGTGGGAAGGACAGGATTTCTCTGATTCACGGAAGAGGCTTAGGGAATTCTTGTTTTTACCACAGCATAGACCCTTGGCTATACCTCCTGTTTTGGATGTTGTTCAAGATGTTTTCTCGGAGGCTTCCCTTAATCCAGATTCTTTGCCTCCTGCGCCAGTTAAACCGGACAGGTATTACAGGGTGCCTGAGGCTCATAGATATCTGTATAAGAGTCCTAGGGCGGACCCAGAAACTATTAGTCAGGGGCCTAAGGGTGTTAGAGCTTCTGTTGTAAAGAATCCGGTTCCTCTAGATAAGGAAGCTAGAGCTTTGGATAGATGGGGTAAGAAGGGTATATACCTCTTCTACTTTAGCAATGAGGGCTTTAAATTGCCAGTTTCATATGTTGAAATATCAGAATTTCCTCCTTTCTCAGCTAAAATCTAAAGTGGATGCTTTGGCAGAGGGCATAGAGTGTAAAGAATTGCAAGATTTAGTACATGTCTCTGAACAGGTGGGTAAGCATTCTTTGCAGTGTGGTTTTGATGCTGTACAGGCCTCTTCTAGGGTGGCTGCCACTGGTTCAGTTCTTCGTAGGCACGCCTGGCTTAAGGATCAGAATTTGTCCGAGCTCATAGTACATTCAGGCCTAGAACTTTGAGTTCGCCTGCACACCCTGCAGGTGAAGGCAGGGGCCAGTCCTTTCGTAAACAGGCCCAATGACCTGCATTTTCAGCTGCCAGATTCTTCTTGCCTGGCAGCTCCTTTGGGAGGAAAGTTAGCACTTAACAAGCAAAACTGGCTTTTAGTCACCCAGGACAAATGGGTGTTGGACATTATAAACCGAGGCTACAAGTTCTATTTCCATACATTGCCTCCTTTCAAAGGCATGCCAGACGTTCCTCCTCGGCAAAGGATAGAGGCTCACAAGCAGATTTCTATACTTCTTCGAATAGGAGCTATACAGCCAGTTCCTCTGTCAAAAGTGGGCCTAGGATTTTACTCTCGCCTGTTTCTAGTACCAAAGAAAGGAAACACGTGGAGACCAATTTTGGATTTATCTATTCTCAACACTTATCTGGACATTCCAAAGTTCAAAATGCTGACATTACAACAGCTTTTACCTCTGCGGGGAAAAGATCACTGGATGGTAACTCTGGATCTCAAAGAGGCTTATCTTCATGTTCCTATCAGGCCCAGTTGCAGGAGGTACCTACGTTTTCGGGCTGGAAATTTACATTATCAGTTCTCTGCATTGCCCTTTGGCTTATCTACTGCGCCCAGAGTGTTCACAAAGGTTCTGGCTCCAGTGATAGCCTTTTTCAGGTTAAGAGGAATACAGATTTATCCTTATTTGGACGATTGCCTGATTATTGCACAAGACAAGGACGAACTTCATCTACAGTATGTGATGGTAGTGTTAAGATGCCTAGGGTATTCTGTGAACGAAACAAAGTCCAGTCTAGTACCCTCTCAGGACATGTGCTTTCTGGGTGTGAGACTGAATACAGCTTCCCAGATGTTTTTTTTTTTGACCCCGGACAAACAAAGAAGCCTTTCTCTTTATTTCCATCAAATGTCTCTACAGTCCAGGCTGACTGCAAGGACAGTCCTTCAAGCCTTGGGGTTCATGGCATCTTGTATTCTGGTGCTTCCCAATGCCAAACTGCATATGAGGAAGCTTCAATGGTATCTCAAAAATGTATGGACACAACACTGCCAGGATCTAGACACTGTCATTCAGATAATACCTTGCATTCAGAAGGAATTTTTGTGGTGGGCTCAGGAATGTCACCTAAACAAGGGACTCTCTGTGACCCGACCAGAGGCGTGTCAGATTCTAACGACAGATGCCTCAAACAAGGCTTGGGGAGCACACCTCAATGGAAAATGGGTGCAAGACACGTGGCCTGTCAGACTTCAACATTTGCATATCAACTTGAAGGAGATGTTAGCAGTCCAATTTGCATTGATGGCTTTCAAGGATTTACTTCTCCCAGGGCAGGTGTTGATTCAAACAGACAACACTACTGTCATGTGGTACATCAACAAGCAAGGGGGAACCCATTCGTATCCTCTTTGCAGGCAAGCGATGATTTTGTGGGAGACTGTTCTCAGTTTACACCTCAATCTTCAGGCAAGGTTTCTACCAGGAGCACAGAACTCCTTAGCAGATGTGTTGAGCAGACAAATAGTGGATCCTCACGAGTGGAAACTGGATCCTCATGTATTTCAAAAGTTGACAGTGTTATGGGGGACTCCAGACATAGATCTGTTCGCTTCTCCACTAAATTGCCAGTTGCCAAAGTTTTGCACAAAAATGTTTCATCACACAGCTTGGAAGGTGGATGCTCTATCATTCAGTTGGAGCAATCTTCATGTCTATGCCTTTCCACCTCTGCCTCTCTTTCCCAAGGTACTCTTGAAGGCCAGACAAGACAGGCCATCCATGATTCTGATAGCGCCGGATTGGCCTCGACAGCACTGGTACCCACTATTGAGGAGTTTAGTACGGAAGCCTCCATGGCCTCTACCTTTGATTCCGCATCTTTTGTCTCAGGAGGACAATCACTTCCTCAATGTCAAGATTCAGTCTCTGCATCTAACAGCCTGGCATATTCTGCTTTAGACCCTGGAGGGTCTCAGCTTCCACAACAAGTTTTGAATGTTATTTTGGAGGCCAGAAGGCCTAGTACAAGGAAAGTTTATGCTGATAAATGGAGGAGATTTTTTACTTGGATCAAAGCGAAGGACTTTGATGTTTCCAAGCCTGATTTAAGTATTTCTCTTCAATATCTTACTGAGTTATTGGACAAGGGTTTGTCTTTCTCCTCGATAAAGGTTCATGCTGCAGCCATTTCTGCTCACTATGACTGTGACCCTCCTTTATTTTCTCATCCTTTGTTTAAGCAGTTAGAGGGGCAAAGAACATGAGACCCCCCACGTAGAGCTCCTACTCCTGCTTGGGATCTCAATTTTGTGTTGGAAAAACTTACTCTACAACCTTTTGAGCCTGCAGCTACTGCCGAGTTAAAGTATTTATCATGGAAGACTGCTTTTTTGTTGGCCATTACCTCTGCAAGACGGGTTTCTGAATTACAGGCCCTTATGGCAGTGGAACCTTTCCTGATTTTTCATAAGGATAGGGTATCTTTGCGTACTAATCCTTCACTTATGCCTAAAGTGGTTTCTAGTGTGGCCTTGAACCAAACTATTCATTTGCCTACTTTTTATGCAAACCCCCAAAATAAAGGGGAGAAGATTTTGCATACTTTGGATATTCACAGGCAGTTGCGTTATTTGAGCAGAACCAAAGGGTTCAGGCAGTCTCAGCAGTTGTTTGTTTCTTTTGCTTTGGGTTCTCAGGGAAAACCTGTGTCAAAACAAACTATTTCTAAATGGATTGTTTTTTGTATTTCTTTCTGCTATTCCCATCATGGTAAGGAGATTCGGCTGGAATCAGACCTCATTCCACTAGAGCTACTGCCACTTCTACTGCCTTTCTAAGGGGGGTAGCTACAAAAGATATTTTGGAAGCAGTCACTTGGAGTTCAGTACATACTTTTTCTAAACATTACCACCTTCCTCTTTATTCTAAGTCTAGGGCTGGATTTGCCACTGCAATATTACAGGGCATTTTAGCAGCCCCTAATGCTTTATGATTTTGCCATCCTCCCTTTACCTCTGCTTTGGGATTCTACCCATATGTAAGGACTGCAGCAATGTGAGATGAAGAACATATAGGGTGGGAGGGTGGCCTAATGGTTAAGGTATTTGCCTTACAAACACAAGGTACAGTGTTTGAATCTCACATGGGATAATTGGCTGGGCTTAAAATGGCTCACGAGGGCAGTTAGCCTAGTACTAACCTATGAACCTATAGTACAGTTTTGTACCTACCATAAATGTAGATGTTCGAAGATCCACATTGCTGCAGTACAATTTACCCTCCCTCCTTCCCCTCTGTAGTTTGGCATGGTTATATGGTTTGGGTGATGGTTGTTATTGGGCATGTTTTTGGGAGGTATCCTGTTTTTTGGCTGTGGCCTTTCTTTTTAGGGCCTTCTGACATCTGGGGCAAGAAAAGACTGAGGATATGACGTCGGTCATGCGCTTTTATACCCTGATGCTCTGATGTCAGATCTGAGCGCCATGACCGACGTCAGCCTAATACTTTGGTATTCGGGCCGACCGAGGACAGCGGACTACCCAAGTGTAAGGACTGCAGCAATGTGGATCTTCGAACATCTACATTTATGGTAGGTACAAAACTGTACTTTTTGTACCTACCATAAATGTAGATGTTCGTGTATACACTGCTGCAGTCCAGGTTACCCTCCCTCCTTCCCCTCTTACTTGCTGGTACATCCCTAGGTCTTCTACCCTTTACTACCTATGGGGAGTATTTGCTGGTAGCTGAAAGTTGTTTGCTTTTCTTGTGTGTTTTAATTAGCAATTTGAATTGCCTACTTATTTGGGGGCACCGGACATCTGGGGCAAGAAAAACTGAAGAAAATGGCGTTGGCTGCATCTTTTATACCCCTGCCGCACTGGCGTCGGGGAGGAGGCGACAGCAACTGATGCTGGACCAAGACTTTGGAACTCAGGCCGACCTGGGGAACCGCCTGACGGCAGGATAAACCAAGTGTAATGACTGCAGCAGTGTGTACACTTGAACATCTACATTTATAGTAGGTACAAAACTGTACTTTTGCAAGTGCTGGTCGGCCGACTCCTGAGATTTTCGTTTTCGAATTTCAGATCCGAAGTCTTCATTTAAAGCCAAGTACCCCGTTGGGGAAACTTTTTTTTTTTCTTGCTCCATACCGATGTCAGAAAAAGTTAATTGTATTTCTTGTGGGAAGCAAATACCTTATAAGGACTTCCATTCTTATTGTATTCCTTGCCTAGGCCCTGATCACGATGTAGCTAATTGCAGATTTTGTGCTAGATTTAACCAATGCACTAAGCGGACGGTACGACTTTGCATTTCATTACTTTGGCCGAAGATTTAATTACACAATGTCGTCGGGTAGCCATCCGACTACCGCAATTCACAAACGCAAGGAAAAGGACAGGCATCCAAGGTCCAAAACTAACTAGGCTTCTAAGCCAGTTGCCGGTTCTCAGTGAGGCGCTTTTGCAGCCCCTGACGCCTGCTACCTCAGATCCGCAGGCCGCTGCTGACTCACACATGGAACAGACTAGGCCTCTGGAAACTCAAGTTATTGGACACTTGGAAAATATTCCCTCAGATGGGTCTGGAGCCGCTGAGCAGGCATCTGCTTCTGAGGGTGTTTTCAGGCCTACACAGTTGCATATGAAACAGACTACAGCTTCAAAGGCAAAGACTAAAGCACCACTAAAGACAAACAAGTGCAGCAAGCCCATGGGCAGGCCTCCATGCCTAAAAAACAGATCTTCAAAATGGCCGAAGACCTAATTACTTTGATCAGGGGTTCCCATTCCCCCTCCAGAGAAGAGGCCTAGGCAAGAGACAGAATATGAATCTTCAGATCAGGTTTCCATTTCCTCTGACTCCTCTTCTGATCAAGAATACACTCTTCCTCCCTGTGAGGATTCTGATGCTGAAGAATCCATCTCTTCAGCCTCCCCTCCTGAGAATTATTCTTTTGGGGAAACCATGCATACCATGAGGGAACACTTCCACTAGGAGAGCCAAGACTATTCGGAATCTAAGAAAAGGCTTAGAGATTTTCTTTTACTACCTCAGCACAGACCTCTTGCTATCCCTCCTGCTTTAGACATTGTAGATGTATTTTCAGAGTCTGGCCTGTCCCCTGACTCTCTACCCCCTGCACCTGTTAAGCCAGACAGATACTACAGGGTTCCAGATTCACATAAATTTCTTTATAAAAACCCTGCTGCTGACCCAGAAACTATTTCTCAGGGTCCCAAGGGGGGTCAAGGCTTCCACTGCAAAAAAAACCCCATCTCCTCTGATAGGGTTTCAAGGGCACTGGACAGATGGGGGAAAAGGTTTACACTTCTGCTACCTTGGCTGTGAGGGTTTTAAATTGTCAATTTCATATGCTTAAATATCAATACTTACTGTCATTGCTTAAACAGAAAATGTTAAATTCTGAATGTGCAGAAAACAAGGAAATGCAGGATTTATTGCATGCAACTTAAGAAGTGGGAAAGCATACTTTGCAATGTGATTTTGATTCTCTGGAGGCCTCTTGCAGGGCCGCTGTTACGGGTTCTGTCATTAGGCGACATGCTTGGTTATAGGAACAGAATCTGCCTGATAATGTTAAAGCAAAATTATTAGATGCTCCATTACAGCATGATACTTTGTTTGGTGTTAAAGCAGGGAGGTGTTTAAGAAAATGGAGGACAAAGCGAAATCTATGCAGTTAAGGATTTCTTACAGGTGCAGCCACCCAGTTTTAGCAGGAACTGGCCTACAAATAATTGGTCTTTTCCAGTGTCAGACAGGCCACAAAGAGGCAGATAGACTCCCCAGAGGCAGATCCCAGCCCCAAGGCTCATACAGGTCTAAACAGTGGGGCGCTTCTACCTCCAAAAGCGGAGAAGACATATCACAGCCATACAGGAAACAGTCCCAATGACTTTCCTCTGCCAGAACCAAGCACTTATCTTTTGACAGCCCCCTTATGGGGAAAACTAGCACTTTTTCACAAAATTGGCACATGATCACCCAGGACAAATGGATCTTGAACATAGTGTCTCAGGGCTACAGGTTCCACTTTCACACCCTGCCAAGGGCAAAAGGTATGCCAGACCTGACACAATCAATGGGTAGAGGCACAAAAGCAAGTTACATCCCTCATGGACACGAGGGCCATTCAGTGAGTACCACAGCAAGAGCAGGGACAAGGATTTTACTCTGGTTTTCTTGGTACCCAGAAAGGACAAAGCCTGGAGACCAGTACTGGACCGGTCTATTTCTAAACACATTTCTGGGCGTTCCAAAATTCAAAATGTTGACTCTGCAGCAGCTACTGCCCATGCTGGGCAAGAAGGCTTGGCTCGTAACTATGGACCTAAGAGGCATACCTGCATGTCCCAATCAGACAATCTTGCAGAAGGTACCTCAGATTCGTAGCTGGCTTAATGCACTACCAATTCTCTGCACTGCCCTTTGGCTTATCTACTGCGCCCAGGGTCTTCAGAAAATGCTTGGCACCAGTAATTGCACTTTGCAGACAGGGCAATTCAAATATATCCTTACTTGGACAACTGCCTTATTCAAGCAGAGAACAAGGACATTCTACTCAAGCATCTGGCATTTGTAAAAAGATTAATTTGCCTAGGGTACACAGTAAATGAAAAGAAATCAAAACTAGTACCCTCTCGAGAGATGATATTCCTGGGTGCAAGCTTAAATACAACTGCCTAGATGGCTTATCTCATGCCAGACAGACAACTGACTTCTTACTTCAAAATGTTGGCAAAGATCCAGTTAACTGGAAGAAAAATTCTACAGGCTTTGGGCTTTATGGCATCCTGCATTCTGCTAATTCCATATGCCCGACTGCATATGAGGAAGCTACAATGGTACCTAAAAAGTGTTGACTCCACATTCCCACAGCCTGGAAACATCAATTACCCTCATTCCCTGCCTGCAACAGGAGTTTCGATGGGCACAGGCCTGTCACCACAACAAGGGACAGCCATTCACTTACCCACAGCCAGGCAGACACCAACAACAGATGCATCAGATTATGCTTGGGGGACCCACATGGCAGGAAAATGTATTCAGGGCACATGGCCCGCAAGCCAGATGCATTTTCATATCAATCAAAAAGAGATGCTAGCTGTTCAGAGTACCCTGACAGCTTTCAAGGATCTACTTCATACCAGAACTACTGATAGACTGACAATACTACAGTCATGTGGTACATAAGCAGGGAGGCACACATTCATACTCCCTCTGCAGACAAGCCATGACTTTGTGGGACACGGCATTGACTTATCAAGTTCACCTGCAAGCGCAATTCCTGCCAGGAAAAATAAATACTCTGGCAGACGAACTAAGCAGAAACCTCATGGATCCCCACGAGTGGTAACTGGATCCACAAGTCTTCAGCATAAGGAAATGGGGATGCCCAGACCTAGATCTATTTGCCTCCCCTCACAACTGTTGCACAAGGACTTATCACAAGCAAGCATGGGAAGTTGATGCCTTATCCTTCAGCTGGAAAAACCTAACAGTATATGCCTTTCCTCCACTGCCTCTCTTCCCCAAGGTACTCCTAAAGGTCAGACAAAGCCAAAAATGATGCTGATTGCCCCAGACTGGCCATGCCAGCACTGGTACCCAATCCTAAAGAGCTTGTCCCAAGGTCCAGCCTAGACATTGCCTCAAATTTATCACTTACTGACCCAACAGAACAATCTGATCCTGCACAGCCAACTCTGGACCTTAAATCTTGCAGCATGGTGGATAATGTAGCCATTCAGAATACTCCTCTCTCTTAAAGCTGTGATGGATGTTATTTTGGAGGCCAGGAGGCCCAGTACCAGAAAGTGTTACGCAGGAAAATGGAAGAGATTCTGTGCTTGGAACCAGGCACAAGGAATTGACATGTTTGTACCAAATATTCCTCAGATTTTACAATACTTCACAGATGCTGGACGAAGGCCTACTTTTTCATCAATTAAGATTTATGCATCTGCCATTTCAGCCCATTACAATACGGAACCACCAATCTTTTCTCATCCTTTAAGGCAGTACCTCAGAGGGGCCAAAAACATAAGACCTCCAAGGAGAGCACCAATACCTGCATGGAACCTCTATGTCTTGACTTGCACTGCCTCCTTTTGAGCCAGCCTCAACAGATATAAAATTTTTATTCTGGAAAACAGCTCTGCTCCTAGCAATAACCTCTGCAATACGAGTCTGAGTTACAGGCACTCATGGCTGTGGAACCTTTTATCTTATTCCATCCAGACAGGGTTTCTCTGAGGACAAACCCAACATTTATGCCCAAGGTGGTGTCCAATGTGGCTCTTAACCAAACCATTCACTTGCCCACCTTTTATCCAAACTGACAGAATGAGGGTGAGAGACTTCTGCATTCTTTGGACATACACAGACAGCTACACTTCTACTTGGACATAACTAAAGCTTTCAGAAAGACAGCAACTTTTAGTGGCATATGCTGCAGGATCACAAGGAAAGGCTCTCTCAAAATGGACTCTTTCAAAATGGATAGGTCATTGCATTAGTTTCTGCTACTAACAGCATGGCAAATCAGTGCCTGAGGGCATTAGGCCGCATTCAACCAGAGCAGCAGGCACTTCAGCAACCTTCCTCAGAGGAGTACCAACCAAAGACATCTTAGAGGCAGCAACTTGGAGTTCAGTGCACACTTTTACAAAGCGCACTACCACTTGCCTCTCTACTCTAAATCCAGAGCAGGCTTTGCCACTGCAGTTCTGCAGGGCCTCATCACCTCTCCTAATCCTGTTTAGCCCAGCCACCCATCCTCTGCTTTGGGATTCATCCCAAGAATGACTGCAACAGTGAAACACGATGAACATAGTACAGTTGTGTACCTACCATAAATGTAGATGTTAGTGTATTCACTGTTGCAGTCCAGGTTACTCTCCCTCCATCCCCCTTTCTTTTGCTGGGTCTTATCTGTACTTCTCTATTCTATACAACCTAGGTGGTGTATTTGCTTGTAGATGAAGGAAATGTTTACTTTAGTGCATGCATGTTTATTGGCATAATTTATTTAGCCTATCCTTTTGGGGGCACCTGACATCTGGGGCAAGAAAAACTGAAGAAAATGACGTCTGCTGCATCTTATACCCCTGGTGCACTGATGTCAGGGAAGAGGCGACAGCAACAGACACCGGACCTAGACTTTGGAATTCTGGCCGACTGAGGGTAGCCTGCCAGCAGGATAACCCAAGAGTAATGACTGCAACAGTGAATACACTCTAACATCTACATTTATGGTAGGTACACAACTGTACTTTCATGCACATCTATTTCCTCATAGGAAGAAGCACCTGAAAACTGTTTGCTGTCTGACCATTTATCCAGATCATGGTCTGAGGGATAATTTGATAGTTCTCCTGCTTACATTGTGCAACTAAGGTCTCTAGGAAGGTCCTTTTGCAGTCTGCTACACTATTAGCCCCTCCTGATATCTGTACAGGCATGCTGAAGAACACTAGCATTGGTTAGGTCCAGTATTGCTTTGGAGGCTCTGACTTGGCCCCATGCTTGCAGTGGAATTCTCTGCAACTGACCAGGCTGTAGTCTGAGCCTGCAACATCTGACACTACACCAAAGAGCAGGCCTGGTGGAAGGCTGTTTCTAGCTTGCTTAGGCCATCTGGGTTTCTCACTCCTGGCCTTGCCTGCAGCACCTTGTCATGCTAGTTCTAGATTTGATGAGATCTGTGCAAACTGTGCCCTGGTAGGAGCCCTACTGCAGGATCGTCACCTGGTAACAAGGAGGGGACCCCCCCCCTAGCGTTTTCTGATTTGAATTACTCTAAGGATGAGCTAGCATATGGTGACCAGAAATTATTCAGGCTCATATGCTGACAGTCTGAACCTTGCTTCTGCCTCGATATCCAAAGATTTCATTTTTGAGGAGACCCTCCACAAGATGAGGGAGTTCAACTGGAAGGCTCAGAATTGCCCAAGTCAGTTTGCTTCCTGAATCCGAACCTGCAGTATTAAAGATTGTGAATATTCTTTGGCTTCTTCCCTACAGCCTGACTCCCAACCACCTGCTCCCAGGAAGCCAGAATGGATTTTATAGGGTTCTGAGTTCACACAAGAACTTAAACTCCTGTAGCGGACCTTGAAGTAGTCTCAAGAGGGCCAAAGGTGAATCTTAAACGATCCCTTGCTTAATGAGAGGGTAGAATTCTGGGTAGATTTGGCAAGAAACCCTTCTAGACCAGATAAATACTGGAGAGGTTGCAAAATGAAGTTCTCCACAGAGAATTTACAACTTTGCAATTACCATTCTTGAGTTGCAAAATATTCTTTTCTTTTGTGGCTTTGGAAGCATCTAGTACCATAGCAGCTTCAGGGTCCATTACTGGGGAGGAGACAGTTAAGAGAAGTCTCCCAGAATGTGCATCCATAATCCTGATTTTACATCTAGAGAAGGACTTGGTTTTTGGACCAGAGGATCAAGCTATTTAAGAAATGGAGATGGCAAGGTTAATTCCCTTCTGACTTTCCCCATGAATTTGTGCAAGTAGTCTGTGAAGTTTGGTGGAAATTGCCCTTCTAAATACTGTTCCATTTCTGCATTCCTAAGAGGAAGAGTACCAGGAAAGATCACACCAATGGATTGTAATCTGACCAGGAACAAAGGCCTAGAGGACTCCGTCCCCAGACGTCTAGCATTGAGCAGCTGTGGCTCAGCTGGACTCCACCATGCCCCCCTCTATCCATATAGCTAGGAGGAAGACTCCCATTTTCTTTGGTTGGTGGCTAGACAATAACATAGGACTGATCTAACCTTCAAATCGTAAGAGAAGTTTACAAGCTGCAGTTTGCTTCCTCTCCACTACCAGTACATATCCATTCGCTCCCAGAAGGCCAGCTCCGGGATACTGTGGCAAGTTAAATCATTGTAGAACAAGGCTCTAGTACCAGTCGCAAGGGAAGTAAAAGGAAGAAATGGTACTTCTCATGGCTTTCCTTTCCAAGAAAGGAGGAATTTTGGTGACCAATCCTGGACTTAAGACTAAAAGGTTCCTAGTAGTCCGTAGATTCAAAATACTCAAAGGTCCTGCCTGTACCCCCCCAGTCTCTCCATCCTAGATCTAACGGATGCCTACCTCCACATTCCTTTAGCAAGGTCTGCAGGAGTTTTTTTTCATGAGCAGCTTGGCGAGGTGAATCAGGGTTCAAGATGCCATGAGTCCCAAAGCTGAGGCTTCCTTGCTGTCACTTCTGCCTACTTAGTATGTTTCAGGGCAGGTGAGGACCACTTTTTTACTTTATTATTGGGTTAGCTATTCCTAGTGCTCACAATGTCTGGCTACAATTGTTTCTACTGCAGAACAAAAGGTCATGCAGCTCTACCCATATCTTGAACCTTAAACTGGGGGAGACTGAATGCTCCATACTTTGGATTTCCACGGACAACTGTAGTACTATCTTGGCGGAACTAAATCTTTCAGATCTTCAGATCAATTTTCTTTTAAAGGAAAGATGGGACAACCTGTTTCAAAGCAGACTATATCTAAATGGCTGTCTTAAGGCTGTTAACCTTTTATTATACTCACCACAACAAAACAATTCCAGCCAGGCTTTTGTCTTCAACTATTCCTTTTTAGAAAGGACTGGATTTTAGGAGCTGCTACTTGTTTCTCCATTTTTACTTTTGCAAAACAAGCCCTATTCCTTCTCTAGGTTTAGATCCAGCTTTACTAGGAGCATTCTCCAGAGGCTCCTGGACTTAATCTCCCAAATGTATTAAAGTAGTACAGTCTACCCCTATAGCTAGGGCTACGTCATCAGTACAATGAAAGTAGTACAGTTTTTAGTAAAACTTGACATAATAGATGTTCAAATTATCACTGCTGCAGTAGCTGCTTGCTGCCTCCCTCCCCCTTGTTTTTGGTATGCTTTTATGCCAGGGTGTGAATATTTATTTTTGTTCCAAGCATTGTCCTTTTAGGGCTCAGCCTCCCACTTTCTGCTCCCAGGAAAGTTCTAAAGGACTTTACATGCAAATTTGTCAGCTCTGCTCAAACTGCCTGATAGTTTGGGCATATGTGCCCTGAAGCTTTGGAAGTTGGATGGTTGTATCTGTAGCAATATACAACTTGCTTAAGGCTACTGCAGCAGTGATCATTTGACCATCTACTGTTAAGATAAACTTAACACAACTGTATTTGTAATTGGTCTGGTAGTTAATGGGAGATTTGTCCATTTTAAGAGCTTGCTGTATGGACCATTGACTATTTACCTTCATCTGGGGAACCCTCAACTGTCCTACTTGTGGAATGGATTGTATTCCTGGAAGTTAAAGTAATCTGGGGAGAATGTAATCTAGTCTCATCTGCAGGGGACGTATCCCAAGGATGTAGAAAAGTGCTTTTACACTGGTACTTCGGTATGTTTGGGATCGTGGATCTCTTAAGGTACTTTTATTCCCATTGTTTAATTTATTCAAAATATTTTAACAAATGAGCACAAGTATTCTCTGTTTACTCCCATTTTTTTCTGAGACTGCTTTAAGGTGTACCTTCCAATGTGCTACTGAGGCATTCCTTAAACATTAAAGTTAATCATACTAGGTAAAGGAAATACGTTTAGAAAGGAATTTCAAAATTCTCTGTACGGACATCTGTTTCATGATGGTTCCTCAGAGGTAGCACACAACTGTTAGGCACTGTGACCTTGTTACGTCTTCGAAGTTTATACAGGTAGGGTTTTGTATAGATCTAAGCTTATTTTGGGATTACAGACAGTGTTGAAACTGTTAGTGTGGTCCAGCACTTGGCAAGTGCTAGGTAATTTTGCAGCCTAAGCATAAATTGATCTGGTGTTACCAGTCTTGGATATGCTTAAAAGCTTTATTGTACCAGTCTGTGTGAGGTTTTATCACATACTACCAGAAACTGTGCATAAGGTGAAAGGTTAAACTCTCCAGTGACAGAACTGTCTGCATTCTATATAGTTACTCTTGACATGAAGTTGCAGAAACCTTCATGCATCCAATTTACCCTAGAAGAGGTCACAGAAGCCCTTTATTTCTCATCCTGGGATGACCCCAGGCTTGGACAGGATCCCCATCAAGGTACATCACTCTTGTATTGGTATATAGTTTTGATGGCTTGTCTCCTCCCAGACCATGTGGCAAGAGTCAGTGATGAGTTGCAAAACTGTCAGGGACTAATTCTTGAGTTAAAAAAATCCTAAAACTTGTACGCCTGCACCAGATTATCGGACAGGACAGCTTTTAGCAATCTTACTATGCCAGCAGTTGTAGAATACACATTGAAAATATTTGGTAGCTGGAAGTCCGTGTGGAGGCATTGGATTCGGTGAGGTGCCCTGCAAAGGTGGAAACCCTCTCTAAATCATCTTACAGGTGTTGAGGCCAGACAAACTATCCTCATGTCTGTCATTACTAGTTTGTAGTGGAACTCCAGGCTTCCTGCTTTCTTTATTTGCAGTCTACTTGGAATCTCTTGCAACATGCCTAACGCATTCTGAATTGAATCACGTGGCAGGAGGGGTTTGGGGGAATTGTATTCTGTCATTGTTCATGGATCTAGTTTACCTCAAAACAGTAACTACATATGGAGAACTGAAGACTGTCAGGAAGCTGTCAAGATAAATACCATCAAACTTAAACACTCCCCTCTTCAGTCACTAGAAAAGTGAAGTCTTAAGATAAAATGATGTATAGACACCAGATAGTTCATTGGCAGCATCAACTGAATACATTTGCTGAAAATTTGGGATAGGCCAAATCTCTTCAAAACTGAGGCATTTATGCTTTGATCTGTCTCAAAGAATTAAATCCATTTCTTGTAGTGTTTGCCTTCCATTGCATGCCAATGCTTCCCCTGCTCTTTATGGTCTAAGATCTTGTCTTGGACTGGGTTGATGAAAAACAATGGCTTCAATGGCAGTCTGTCCCTTCATCCTTCCAGGATCAACTGGAAATCCAGATATTGAACAGCATGCAAATTGTGTAGTTAAAATTATTTTGGGGAGTTGTTGAAACCAGAAATGTCAGTAGCTTGGAGCATAGTTTATTGTAATCAAAATGTGCCACTGCGCAATAGTAGTTCAAAAGTAAATTTAATGTCCCTTCCAAAGGTGTCTGGCTTTATCGTAGCCATAGTCTGCCCTTGATATCCTTCTGCAGTGATCTTTTCTGTTGGAATCCCACTCCACTAGGACTTTTAAATTGGGGACGTCTAGACACTTGCTCTCCTATTCCCATGTTGGAGTTTTCTACATAAGAGTTTACTCTTCTAGTCTCGCTTACATGTGGTCAGTTTACAAAAGTTTTCAGTTCCTCTGAGGTGCGTGTGATGTCTGATATGGCCAAAAGTGATGGCGCACACCAGCCTTCAGAACTTTCAGCCGCCAGGTGTTACTGTTACCGCTGATGTCCAGTTCTACTAAAATCAGTTTAGTACCCCATTGGGGACCTTTTCAGTCCTCCGGTAAATTTGCATTGCCTGTTAATGTCATCCAGAAAGGGGAAGTGTCAGTGCGGCTGCCAGATCCCTCGCAAGGATGCCCACGATAAGTGCCTCTTCTGTTTGAGTTGGTCACACTACCATAAGGCCTGCCCTATTTTCCATGCGTTTGTACCAAAGACTGTCTGCAGCCACTTGCTTGCATTGGCGCCTTCTTTAAAGGCCTGGATTACCTCCACTATTCTAGGAGCAGATACTTGGTCTTCTGTTCACATCTTTTCCGAACACAAACTTGATCACATTTCTAGATGCAGGGCAAGGTTTGCCAGGGTTATCCTTCACTGATTCCTGGAATCTGCTTCTAGACCTCCCCCAGTCATTAACCTTTGGCACTCACACATGAATACTGCAACATGGGAATAGGACATAGAGAAGCTGTGTAAAAGCTTACCATAACCATAGATGTCTCGCTTTCATGTTGCAGTATTTTTCCCACCCACTTTCCCCTCTTAGGCTACCTTTCCCTATCTGGGTGGCACTGGACTGGCATTGCCCTTATTAGGACTGGCTCCAACTGGGGCTTTTAGTTCTGAGGGCTGGTGCGTGATATCACTTATGGCCCACGTTCCCTCTGCCACATCAGACTTCCCATGCACCTCATGAATGTGATGAAGCCCTAAAAACAGGGTGAAAGCGCTTAGTTCAGCTGGTGCTGCAGTTTAAAGATTTTCAAGTTTGTTTTACATTATTCGTCTCTACACCAAGCGGGAATTTTTTGTGTGGTCAGAGGGACTGAAAACTTTTGTTTACTGGCTGTACATACAGGAGACTAGGAGTAAACCCATATGTAGAATACTGCAACTTGGAAGAGAAGAACCTCTATGGTTATGGTAAGATTTTACGCAACTTTCAGAGCTTTCCATTAAGAGAACCAATGGTTTAGGAGCTAGGCTTGTAGGGGCCTAAGTGGTGATTAGCCTAGTAACCTGTGAACCTATCTGATGCTCTACTTCCCAACCATTTTTGTGACAGTTTCAACAAGAATCCCTCAAACTGTTGGTTTACATAGCATTCAGCTTCCTATTGGTGTCCCTTGCTTGCACATATAACTGCTTCAGCAGTACTCTAGCAGGTGGCGTCGGCGCAGTAATTCATTTTGAGCAACCATCCCACTTCCTTCAGAGGGGCAATTTCAAAATTTGGTTCAGGAAGCTGGGATGGCAAGATGAGGCAGATGCACGAAGATGACATGGCAGGCATTCTAACACCAAAGGCCTTCAGTCGTGCATGGAGTTATGCTGATAAAATACTAGCATGAGGAGGAACTTGCATAAATCAACTTACAGAAAAGTCAAGCTTAGAGATTAGCTTTAGTACACAAGAGTCTGACTGCAGCCTACATTCATTCAGAAAGGCTGATCAAGTATAAACACTGCCACACACATGGATGCTGAAGAGTTTTTCCTGGATCCGGCTAGTATATGGAGTAACAAACCAATGTCCGATTTCTATGTTGCAGTATTCTTGGTGTGGGATTTCCTGCCTTCAGACGACCCGTACAATGGCTCCTATACAAAAGCTTCAGCTTGGCTGTTGCAGCTTCGTGGGACGTCACACGTAGGGCCATAAACCAGGGACCCTGTGTGTGAAGTCTGCTCGCACAATCCTCAGAACTTTTCAACTGTAGATGACTTTGCATTGTACGATTGTTCTCCAGACGTCTGATCGACTATAGATAAGTAACCCTTTGGGTTTTTTTGCATTTCTAATTTACTGATCTTTCGCATTACTTAGGCTTGGTTATAGCTTTCAGCTGATGTCAGGTAAAAGAAAGTGCCAATGCAGGTGCCAGATTTCCAATAAGGACGCCCATGACATGCACTTTTTCTGTTTAGGCCTGGAACGCGACCATAATGCCTGCCCTATTTGTAAATCTTTTGTGCCCAAGACCTTGCATAGCTGTTTGGCAGCTCTAAACCTTTACTTAGAAAACCAACCCCTCAAACAGCTGGCTGTCCGGGTGGATCCTGCTTCGGAGGCCGCCCAATAACCTCCATGTAAGAAGGCCAAGATGCCTAGGCCTTCATCACCTGCCGCTTCGCACCCAGACGCCCCGCCAACTACCGATATAGGAGTTGAGGAGCATTTGGTGGATCCGTTGCCTCCATAGACCTGCCTCATGGAGGCCACTGCACAGCCGACGTCCATGGAGCTTTCTCAGGCACAGATGCCTGTCTGTCGAGGGGGGACCAGATTTGGGGGTTCCTCTGACCGGGATCCAGACCTTGGATGCCGCCACTGCCAAACCCAGCTCTAGACGGACTCCAACCAAAAAGAAGCAGAAAACTAAAGTTTCTTCTGCTTCTGAAGCCCATCCAGACTGGGAGGCCTTCACCTTCTCTCTTATGCAGGCCTTTATGGCCCTTAGGCCTTCTGCCTCACCCACAACTACATTGCCTCTGCTAAGCCCTAGGCCAACCTCTGCTTCTGTTCTATGCCCCCCCCGAGGAAGAACCTGGATCTACCTACTCTAACTCAGATTAATGTCTTATGCATCCCAGATTGCTTCTCCCAAGGAATATTACTCCTGATGAGGATTCTGTGGAAGGAGATTTTCTTCTTGAAGACATTACTTTTGGTGAAACCATTACCAAAATGAGACTACTTCAAATGGGATACTTCCCAGATGACAGAAACCTAAAAAAGATACTTTGAACTGCTGGAAGTGGAGTCCCCCTCCCCTTCAGCTGTCCCACCTGATGTTCATCGTGTTAACCTGCTGCAGTCATCACACTTGGGTTATCCTGTAGTCAGGCGGTCCCGCAGTCGGCCGGAATTCCAAAGTCTTGGTCCGGCATCGGTTGCTGTCGCTTCTTCCCTGACGTCAGTGCGCCAGGGGTATATATATAATGCATCCGACGCCATTTTCTTCAGTCTTTCTTGCCCGAAGCAGAAGCATTTGGCAAGTGCCGGTCGGCCGACTCCTGAGATTTTCGAAGTCTAATTTCAGATCCGAAGTCTTCAATAAAGCTAAGTACCCCGTTGGGGAAACTTTTCTTGCCTCAGACCGATGTCAGAAAAAGTTAACAATTGTATTTCTTGTGGGAAGCAAATACCTCATAAGGATTTTCATTCTTACTGCATACCTTGCCTAGGCCCAGACCACGACCTCACTGGTTCATTTTTGTGCTAGGTTTAATAAACGTACTTTAAAAAGGCGCTTTGATTTCACACGACACTATTTCGGTAGAAAATTTAACTACACAATGCCGTTGGAGCAACAGACTACCGGCGCGTGCACAAAAAACGCAAGGATAAAGACAGGCAGCCTAGACCCAAGCCAGACTCGGAGGCCTCGGCTGGACCGGTGTCCGGTTCACCGGTCTTCAGTGAGGCTCCGACGCAGCCCCTGACTACCGCAGATTTGGAACCCGAGACCGCTTCGGAGCCTTTGGTGGAGAGTGCTAGGCCGACGTAGCCATTTTGTTTAGCCCCTACTGACGACACTGCAGAAAGATGTCGGTGCTGCAGAAATACCTTCGGTTTCTGAAGGCGTCTTCAGACAGACTACGCTCACCATAAAAACGTATCCGAAGCTTAAGACTCCTATTAAACCTAAAAAGACTGCACTTCAGTCTCCAGTTCAAGGCCCCATGCCTAAGAAACAGATGCTTAAAATGGCTGAAGATTTGATCTCTTTAATCGGGGGTTCCCAACCCCCACCCGACAAAAGGCCTAGACAAGAGGAAGATTATGCCTCCTCTGATCAAGTGTCTATTTCCTCAGGCTTTTCTGAGGACCAAGATTACTCCTTCTCCCCTTATAAAAAGACTGATGCTGAGGATTCTATTCCTTCAGCTTCTCCTCCTGAAGACTACTCCTTTGGGGAAGCTTTACACACTGAGGGAACATTTTCACTGAGAAGGTCAGGACTACTCTGACTCAAAGAATAGGCTCAGAGTTTCTTTTACTCCCCCAGCACAGACCACTTGCCATCTCCCCAGTTTTAGACATTGTGGATGATGTTTACTTAGAATCTAGTTTGAACCCAGATTCTCTGCCTCCTGCTCCAGCCAAACCAGACAGATACTGTAGAGTGCCTGACTATCACAAATTCCTTTATAAAAGCCCTGTTGCTGATCCAGAGACTATCTCCCAGGGTCCCAAAGGGGCTAAGGCTTCTATGGCAAAAAATCCTGTACCCTCTGAAAGGGACTCCAGCGCACTAGACAGGTGGGGGAAAAAGGTTTACACCTCAGCCACTCTAGCTGTGAGAGCACTAAATTGCCAATTTCACATGCTAAAATATCAGCAATTTCTAATGTCTCGGTTAAAACAAAAAATGAGCACACTCCCTCAAAAGTCTGAATTGAAAGAAATGCAGGATCTGTTGCATGCAACTGAACAGGTGGGCAAACGTACTTTACAATGTGGGTTTGATTATTTGGAGGCTTCCTGCAGAGCAGCTGTCACTGGGTCTGTTATACGTAGGCATGCTTGGTTAAAGGAACAAACTCTGCCTGATAATGTTAAAGCAAAGCTTCTAGATGCTCCCTTACAGCAGGATGTTCTATTTAGAGTTAAAGCAGAAGAAGTCTTAAAGAAAATGGAGGATAAGGCAAAATCTATGCAGACAAAGATTTTCTACAGGTACAGCCCCCTCGCTTCAGCAGAAATTGGCCAACAAAAAATTGGTCCTTTCCAGCTACTGACAGACCACAGAGGGGTAAATACAGACGTCCAAGAGGCAGAAGACAACCACAAGCCCAATACAAACCTCGACAATGGGGCACTGCAACACAGAAGGGAGGAGAAGACCGGTCCCAAACTACCAGAAGGCAAACTCAATGACTTGCACCTCATCTGGCCAAGCAACACTCTCTTGGCAGCTCCCTTGGGAGGAAAACTTGCACTTTTTCCAGACAACTGGCACATTGTCACAAAGGGCAAATGGGTCAGACGCAATTTCACGAGGATGCAGATTCCATTTCCACACCTTGCCAATGAAAAGACGAATGCCAAACCTGCCACAAAATCAATGGGCAGAGGCACAAAAGCAAATTACAGCTCTCATGGACATGAGCCATTCAGCTGGTACCTACTCGAGAGCAAGGCCAAGGATTTTACTCCAGACTCTTTCTAGTCCCCAGAAAGGACAATGCCTGGAGACCAATTCTGGACCTTTAAATTGTAAACACCTTCTTTCAAGTACCCAAATTCAAGATGCTAACACAACAGCTTCTTCCCATGTTGGGCAAGAAAGCATAGCTAGTATCGTTGGACCTCAAGGAGGCATACCTGCATGTCCCTATCAGACAAAGTTGCAGACGATGCCTCAGTTTCATTGCAGGTTCAACCCATTACCAATTCTCTGCACTGCCCTTTGGCTTATCTACTGCGCCCAGGGTCTTCACAAAATGCCTGGCACCAGTAATTGCATACTGCAGACAGAGGAATTCAAATATACCCATACCTGGACGACTGCCTCATCCAAGCAGAAAGCAAGGACATCCTCTTACAATATCTGGCTTTTGTAAAACATCTAAGTTGCCTGGGGTACACAGTAAACGAAAAGAAATCAAAACTAGTACCCTCACAAAATGACATTCCTGGGTGCCAGCTTGAATAAAACGGCCCAGAGGGCTTATCTGACGCCAGACAAACTACAACTGACTCAATATTTCAAAACAAAGGCCCAACTCCCTGCAAGACAAATTCTGCAGGCCTTTGGCTTCATGGCATCTTGCATACTACTAATACCATTTGCAAAGCTGCATATGAGGAAACTACAGTGGCACCTAAAAAGCGTATGGTCTCAACACAGCCACAGCTTGGACACAATGATCTCTCATTCCCTGCTTACAATAGGAGTTTCTATGCTGGTCACAGGCATGTCACCTCAAGGGTCAGCCTTTCACCTTGCCCCCAGCCAGGCAATCTGACAACAGATATATCGGACTACGCCTGGGGGGCACACATGGCAGGACAGTGCGTTCAAGGCATATGGACTGCAGATCAAAGGAATCTGCACATCAAGCAAAAAGATGCTAGCTGTACAGAATGCTCTGACAGCCTTCAAGAACCTATTGCATCCAGGACAACTTACAATAAGGACAGACAACACCACAGTAATGTACATAAACAAGGGGGTACACACTCCTACCCTCTATGCAGGCAAGCAATGACCTTGTGGAACACAGCACTGGCTTACCAAGTTCAGTTACAAGCTCAATTCCTGCTAGGAAAAATAACACACTGGCAGACTACCTCAGCAGAAACATCATGGATCCCCACGAGTGGGAACTGGATCTACAAGTATTTGCAATGATAACTCAAAAATGGGGCCTTCCAGACATAGTTTTGGAGGCTGGCAAACAGGTCTATCAGCCAACAAAATTTTGTACAAGGACACTTCACTATCAAGCTTGGAAAGTGGATGCACTCATATTCAGTTGGGAAAACCTGACAGTATATGCCTTCCCTCCATTGCCTCTCCTCACAAAGGTGCTTCTGAAAGTCAGAAAGGAGAGACCACGACTGATGCTCATAGCCCCAGACTGGCCACGCCAGCACTGGTACCCACTATTAAGGAATATGGCCCAGGGCCCACCTTGGATTTTACCACAAATTGCCCATTTGCTCACACAGCAAAACAATCAGATTCTACACAGCCAGCTCAAAACCTTAAATCTGGCTGCATGGTAAATCAACTTAGCATCCAGCCAGCTCCTCTTTCCCAAGCAGTAATGGATGTTATTGAAGCTAGGAGGCCCAGCACCAGGAAGGCCTACTCCGACAAATGGAAAAGGTTTTGTGCCTGGAACCAAGCTGAAGGCCAAAACACACTTCAGCCTCACGTGCCTCAGATTCTACAGTATTTAACTGAGATGTTGCACAAAGGACTTTCTTTTTCTTCCATTAAAATCCATGCATCAGCTATTTCAGCCCACTATAACACGGATCCACCCTTATTTTCACATCCACTTCTAAGGCAGTTCCTCAGAGGGGTAAAAAACATTAGGCCCCCCAGGAGAGCACCTACACCAACATGGGACCTCAATTTTGTTCTGGAAAAACTTAAGCTACCTCCCTTTGAAACAGCTTTCTCTGCAGATCTACAGTTTCTATCATGGAAGACTGCCCTGCTGCTAGCATTAACTTCAGCTAGAAGTCTCAGAGCTGCAGACACTAATGGCAGTGGAACCTTTTCTCATTTTCCATCAAGACAGAGTTTCTCTACGAACTAATCCTTCCTTCATGCCTAAGGTGGTTTCCAGTGTGGCTTTAAATCAAACCATCCACTTACCCACCTTCTTCCCAAATCCACAGAACAAAGGAGAGAGACTCCTGCATTCCTTGGACATTCACAGGCAACTTCGTTACTACTTGGATAAAACTAAGGTTTTCAGAAAATCTGACCAGCTTTGTATCCTATGCTACAGCTTCAGAAGGGAAGGCTATATCAAAACAAACCATTTCCAATGGATAGGACATTGCATTCGTTTTTGCTATACCCATCATGGAAAAACAGTTCCTGCTACCATTAGGCCCCACTCTACCAGGGCAACAGCTACATCTACAGCCTTCCTCAGGGGGGTTCCAACCAAGGAGATTTTGGAAGCTGCAACTTTGAGTTCAGTACACACCTTTACCAAACACTATCACTTACCACTTTACTCTAAGACTAGAGCTGGCTTTGCCACTGCAGTTCTACAGGGCCTTCTAGCCTCTTCTAACCCTCTGACTCCTCCACCCATCCTTAGCTTTGGGATTCTACCCAAGTGTGATGACTGCAGCAGGGTAACACGATGAACATAATACAGTTTTGTACCTACCATAAATGTATATGTTTGAGTGTACACCCTGCTGTAGTCCAGGTTACCCTCCCTCCATCCCCTCTGATCTAACTGGCTAAATCTCTACAATACCTTCCTGATGTATTTGCTTATAGCTGGAGGGATTTTGTGTTTGTGCAAAATTTCTTAAATTGGTACTAATTACTGACCACCTTTTTGGGGGCACCTGACATCTGGGGCAAGAAAAACTGAAGAAAATGGCGTCTGATGCATTATATATATACCCCTGGCACACTGACGTCAGGGAAGAAGCGACAGCAACCGACGCCGGACCAAGACTTTGGAATTCTGGCCGACTGCGGGACTGCCTGTTGATGACTGCAGCAGGGTGTACACTCTAACATCTACATTTATGGTAGGTACAAAACTGTACTTCGTGTTTCACTGTTGCAGTCATTACATTTGGGTAATCTGCTTGCAGGTTGCCCTCAGTCAGCCTGATTAACAAAGTCTTGGGTCCTGCGTCTGTTGCTGTCCCTTCCATGACATCAGGTAATCGGGGGTATAAAACATGCAGCTGACTCAATTACATCAGTCTTTCTTGCCGTGTGGTGCCAGAAGCAGTTGGCAAGTGCCAGTCGGCAGACTACTGAAATTTGTTTCTGTTTCAGAACCGAAGTCTTCAACTAAAAGCGAAGTACCCGTTGGGGAAACTTTTTTTTTCTTGCTCCTTCCTGATGTCAGTAAAAGTTAATAATTGCATTACTTGTAGAAAGCAAATACCTCAGATTTTCATTCGTACTGTATTCCTTGCCTAGGCCCTGACCACAACATTCCTTGTCTGTTTTGTGCTTCATTTAATCAGCGCACTGTCCATCTGTATATTTTTGTCTAAATATTTCTGTTCTCTGTTTAATTATCCATAAATGTCTTTTAGCCTTCAGACTACCGAAATTTCAAAAAATTGCAAAGATAGACAGGCCGCAGAGGTCCAAAACTGCCGACACTTCTAAGCCAGTTCGCCAGTACTCAGTGAGGCGCTTTTGCAGCCACCGATACCAACTACTTCTGATTCGCAGGCTTTTACTGAGACTCCATTCGGAGTCCGGTATGCCGCAAGATATTTAAACTATGGAACCCGTGGATGTCTCTACCTTGGATGGCTCTGGAGCCAATGTGCAGGCACCGGCTTCTGAGGGTGTATTTAGGCCTACGGATTTGCATATTAAATCAACGCCTTCATTAATAAGGCCTAAATCTCGATTCATGTCTAAAAAACAGACGCCCAGGCCAAATGCTCAGGCCTTTATGCCTAAACAAAAAATGATAAAAATGGCTGAAGATCTAATGACTAATTAGATGTAGTCAACCCCCACCCCCCCAAGAGGCATAGGGCTGAGCTTGATTATGAATCTTCTGATCGGGATTCTGTTTTTTCTGATTCTTCTGATGACCTGGATTTGTACTTGCCCATTTACATGGATTCTGATGCAGAGGACTCTATTCCCTTTGCTTCCCCTCCTGAGGATTTTTCTTTTGTGGAAACCTTACGTACTCTGAGAGCATTTTCATGAGGGAGCATTTTCACGGGGAAAGCCAGGAATTTTCTGATTCAAAAAAGAGGCTTAGGGATTTCCATCTACATCAGCGCTCCCAGTAAACCTGACAGGTACTACAGGGTCCCAGAGTCCCATAAGTTCCTTTTCAAAAATCCTATTACAGATCCAGAGACTGTTTCACAGGGGCCTAAGGGTATTAAGGCTTCTACTGCTGTTACTGGTTCTCTGCTTAGAAGGCATGTTTGGCTAAAGGAGCACTCTTTGCCTGTTCATGTTAAAGCTAAATTGTTGGATGCTCCTTTAAATCAGGACCGCCTGTTTGGCAACAAGGCTAAAGAAGTTCTTTAAAAGATGGAAGATAAAGCTAAATCTATGCAATCTATTTTTTTTACAAGTTCAGCCTCCTAGATTTAGCAGACACTGGACTAAGAATTGGTCCTTTCCAGCCCCTTCCAAGTCTTCTCAAGCCA